>NW_022990725.1:0-113575 GCF_902827175.1 Gymnodraco acuticeps | reverse complement strand
TCATCAGACAGAGCACATACATTAGCAAAAGAAGATAGAGAGGAAGTAAACACTAAAGGGGACAGCAGAAGAAGACAGACAGACAGGAAGTAAACACTAAAGGGAACAGCTAAAGAAGACAGACAGGAAGTAAACACTAAAGGGAACAGCAGAAGACAGACAGACAGGAAGTAAACACTAAAGGGAACAGCTAAAGAAGACAGACAGACAGGAAGTAAACACTAAAGGGAACAGCAGAATAAGACAGAGAGGAAGTAAACACTAAAGGGAACAGCAGAAGAAGACAGACAGGAAGTAAACACTAAAGGGAACAGCAGAATAAGACAGACAGGAAGTAAACACTAAAGGGAACAGCATAATAAGACAGAGAGGAAGTAAACACTAAAGGGAACAGCAGAAGAAGACAGACAGGAAGTAAACACTAAAGGGAACAGCAGAATAAGACAGACAGGAAGTAAACACTAAAGGGAACAGCAGAAGAAGACCTTACAGGAAGTAAACACTAAAGAGAACAGCATAAGAAAACAGATAGGAAGTCAACACTAAATGGACCAGAAGAAGAAGACAGACAGGAAGTACAAACTAAAGGGAACAGCAGAAGAAGACAGACAGGAAGTAAACACTAAAGGGAACAGCAGAAGAATACCTTACAGGAAGTAAACACTAAAGGGAACAGCAGAAGAAGACAGACAGACAGGAAGCAAACACTAAAGGGAACAGCAGAAGAAGACAGGCAGGAAGTAAACACTAAATGCAACAGCAGAAGAAGCCAGACAGCAAGTAAACATGAAAGGGAACAGCAGAAGAAGACAGGCAGGAAGTAAACACTAAAGGGAACAGCAGAAGAAGACAGACAGGAAGTCAAAACTAAAGGGAACAGCAGAAGAAGACAGACAGACAGGAAGTAAACACTAAAGGGGAACATCAGAAGAAGACCGAAAGGAAGTAAACACTAAAGGGAACAGCAGAAGAAGACAGGCAGGAAGTCAAAACTAAAGGGAACAGCAGCAGAAGAAGACAGACAGGAAGTAAACACTAAAGGGAACAGCAGAAGAAGACAGGCAGGAAGTAAACACTAAAGGGAACAGCAGAAGAAGACCTTACAGGAAGTAAACACTAAAGAGAACAGCATAAGAAGACAGATAGGAAGTAAACACTAAATGGACCAGAAGAAGAAGACAGACAGGAAGTACAAACTAAAGGGAACAGCAGAAGAAGACAGACAGGAAGTAAACACTAAAGGGAACAGCAGAAGAATACCTTACAGGAAGTAAACACTAAAGGGAACAGCAGAAGAAGACAGGCAGGAAGTAAACACTAAAGGCAACAGCAGAAGAAGCCAGACAGCAAGTAAACATGAAAGGGAACAGCAGAAGAAGACAGGCAGGAAGTAAACACTAAAGGGAACAGCAGAAGAAGACAGACAGGAAGTCAAAACTAAAGGGAACAGCAGAAGAAGACAGACAGACAGGAAGTAAACACTAAAAGGAACATCAGAAGAAGACCGAAAGGAAGTAAACACTAAAGGGCACAGCTAAAGAAGACAGACAGGAAGTAAACACTAAAGGGAACAGCAGAAGAAGACAGGCAGGAAGTAAAAACTAAAGGGAACAGCAGCAGAAGAAGACAGACAGGAAGTAAACACAATGGGAACAGCAGAAGAAGACAGACAGGAAGTAAACACTAAAGGGAACAGCAGAAGAAGACAGGCAGGAAGTAAAAACTAAAGGGAACAGCAGCAGAAGAAGACAGACAGGAAGTAAACACAATGGGAACAGCAGAAGAAGACAGACAGACAGGAAGTAAACACTAAAGGGAACATCAGAAGAAGACCGAAAGGAAGTAAACACTAAAGGGCACAGCTAAAGAAGACAGACAGGAAGTAAACACTAAAGGGAACAGCAGAAGAAGACAGGCAGGAAGTAAACACTAAAGGGAACACAGTATGAGCTCTGTCAGTGGTTATACTGGTTAATAGAAAAGAAAGTGTGAACAGACTTGGACAGTTGATAGTTGCCATCATTTTAAGTTACGTTTCTGTCGCCACAGTTCGAGCCATTGGTACGTAGTGAAACTGACTATTTTATTATTGCAGAAGCAGAAAAATCATTTTGAAATCACTATAAAATGAAGAGTCTTACTGTACTTTATTGTATATTTCAGAGGAGAGCAGTGGAGTAATGGCTTCCACATTTCAGAGTTATTATGTCATAAAGCACTCTCACATTGTCTTTCACTTATATTAGCTATTACTCTTTCTTATACGAGAAAAACCTGGAATTTCTCCGGGAAGTGTTTCCTTTTACGATGTGAGGGTCTAAGGACAGAGGGTGTCGTATTGTCATACTGATATTCTGTACAAACTGTGAAGTCCACAGAGAAATGTAACATTTGTGATATTGGGCTATATAAATAAACATTGATTGATTAACATTTTTTTTTACATTACATGACATGTTACTTGTTAGACGCTTTTATCCAAAGCGACTTACATACTCGATACTGTGGACAATCCCCACAGGAGCAATTTGAGGTGAAGAGTCTCAGGGACACAACGACATGCTGACTGCAGTGGGGTTTGAACACTGCGCCACACGCCTCCATACTTAATAATAATAATAATCCTTGTATTTATTATAGCGCTTTATCAATGACTCTCAAAGCGCTTTACAAATACACATTACACATACAGATCATACATGTAATGGTCATCTACTGTGGACAATACCCAGAGGAGCAAATTCGGGTGAAGTGTCTTGCCCAAGGACACAACGGCCTGACGCAGTGGGCGTCCCTCTCTGTCAGAAAGAACATAACCTGAAATATCACACTACTCATTTAATGAATCAAAATATGTTGTCACTCCACCTTCCTGTTTCTTTATTTCTGCCCTCTGGTTTGTTGAGCGGATAAACGTTTCTGAATTTCTTTTTCTTTCTAGATATGCAGGAGCAGCAGAATAAACAAGTGCCCTCATTAATGGCTTTTCCTAGATCTCCAAGAGTCTCCAACAAGACTCCTGCAATGCAGATATGAGACTTTATCAGAGGAATAGCATCATGTTTTACATATAGCGAGGCTGATTTAAGCTTTTAGCTCATTTCCATCTAGAGCAGGTACACACACAATCACTTAAAACATAACATATCACACAATTATACAGACATATTAAAGTACAGATCTATACAAATACCGGCATATGTATCAATACATCTACAATATTACAATTGAAACTAACCTTTAACATACATTCTGCACCAAAGTTCAAACTATGGGATGCAGATGCTTAGATGTCGAGGACAATCACCTTGTGGGCATGACAGGAAAGAGTGACAGGCTGAGAGGAAGCAATGAAGGGAGGGCTTGTTTTCTGTGGTGGGTGGAGAGGGAGGGATGGTGGGTAGGAGGTGGGGGAGCCGGGCGGTGTTACAGACCTAAGCAGGTGTGACAGTTCTGAAAGCTTTCATGGGGAAAAAAAGGTTTCTCTGGCCTTGTAGCGATGCTAAACTGAGCGTGACCCTCCGACTGAACCCACCCATCGCTCTGCTGCCTGATTTCCTGCCGCTATCCGCCCACGAGCAGGAAACCCTCCTCTGACAGCGGGACACTAAAGGATTTAAGCTTACAAATTCCTATTCTCCTTTTATTTATCTCCCCACCATTTTCATTTGATATGTTGTCTCTATATTAACTATTGACGACTTAAGAAATACGGTAGAGTAGGGAGAAAATGCTGATCTGATCTGATATCATCCATTTCGATGGTTTTCCACTGTAATCACACTGAGTCTATGGTGGCGTGTGGCGCGATGTGTTGTGCGTAGGTGCTTGAATCAGACGGTCACAGGTTCAATCCCCACTGCAGTCAGCATGTCGTTGTGTCCCTGAGACACTTCACCCCAAATTGCTCCTGTGGGGATTGTCCACAGTATTGAGTATGTAAGTCGCTTTGGATAAAAGCGTCTAACATGTAATGTAATACAGTTTAATTTTTTAATGTGTCAGATGTCTGACCAGAAACATATAATTCAAGTGTTGTGTGGGAGGTTGTTATCTAGCTACAGACTTCAATATCTCTGAAACTACTCAATACATGACCATGATTTGTTGCCTGTACAGATATGGTTCCTAGAGGATCCACACTGACTTGATCTACAGGATGTTCCTCTACACTAAAATTAGGTTGAGCCTTTTTTAATGAAATGTCTCAAAACAATTGTGTTCCCCTCAAGATGAATTACCACTTAAGTGCCATCATCTGGTCAGTGTTTTTATAATCCGATCCTTTGGTTTAAACCAGAACAAATTACGTAATTATCTTTAAACTAATTTTAAACCGACGCATTTCGATCTTGCTGCCCTGCATACTTTCAAATGACTTTTAACCCGATTCCTTATAAATGTGCCTAATTACCATGATAACTTTATATATATACATACAACTAAATAGTACTAAAGTATATTCAGATTAGACTAAATATTGTCTCTCATACTTGACATGCATAAAATAAATCATTGAGATAGTTTATAGCTGATTTCAGTGTGCACCAATACGTCCTGTAAAACGACCCCCTTCCAAACGAATTGCAACGATTTTAGAAAGCCCCCCAGCTAGAAATCAGCATTAATGCATTGTCATTGGGAGCAGGGTATCACGCTGATAGCACCACTGTGCTAACGTACAGCATCACAGACCTGCAAGCATCATTCTTTTGTGATGCTGCAGTTCATAAAAAAAATGCAGCGACACCCGCCATATGGAGCTGCTAAGTATTCTTTTAGTTTGACTTTTAGGGTAGTTATATTCCCATGATGATGCTCCAAATGCTGTTTCACAGTGTCCCCTGCCAGAGCAAGGATACAACTCAAGGAGAGCTCTGAGTCCTCGCCATATTTCGGGATCTTTAGGGCATGACAAATGTTCAGATGCAAAGATGTGGCTTATATACGCCTAACCCGGTGTTTACCCTCTTCCATCTGCCCTTGTTTACCCCAGACTGTGGCTCTGTGTGTCAGGGGAACAAGGGAAGTCCACACGAGCAGAAGGCAAGAGTGCAGCGTTATCGGGTTGGAACCCCTCCACCTGCCAAGAGAAGTTACTCTTCTTTTTATGAGCCAATTGAAATGCAGCTCACACGCTCTCCATTCTGTCAATGACAAGAGGAGTCAGGACAACCTTGTAACCCCCAACACTAATAACGCTGTAACGGTCAGGAATAGATCAAGTCGAGCGCTGATAGTCAGACCGGGTCTTCGGCCTCCCTTAAGTGTTTATTGCTCACAATTTTTGCCTTCATTTGTTTTGAGCAGATGCATTCCTGCGCGCAGCTGCGGTCGATCGTAATGGTTTTTCCTCTGATAAATGACCTGCAGTTGTTGCTGTTTGTTCACAGAGCGTCTGCCTGCACATAATGCACGCTACTGTTTACGCTTTAAGACCCAATACACACTTTGTATGCATTAGGCCAGCTGAACTCTGCCCTGTTGTGCTGCTACGCTTCACAGTGGCCTGACAGGTTCATTACCAGCGTCCGAATCAGTGGAATCAATCCTTTAGATTTCATTATAGACATTCTCCTCACTGCGCTGTTCACCTGCACATAAGTGTTTTTTTCAATCAATAAAAGTGGAGAGGGACATAGGGGATTAGAAAACGAGAACAGGCTGCAGGTGATGGAGTCGGTTTCATGAGACGCTCTCGTTGTTATGATCCGCGCCGCCACTAAGGGGCAGTAGAGAGCCTGGAATGAAAGAGCCTCGTCCCCAGGAAACACTGTCTGAGCTGAGATTATATTAACAAATTAAACACTGAAGATGATCTGTCGTAATCCAATTCACGCCAATTAATACAATACACTTGATACGAAACTGTATTATACTGCAGGACATAACCATCAATACATATTACATTTGGAATATGATCCTAGACTAATTCAGTTTTATACAGAGAAGTTCCATTGTTGTCAGGTTTATATGGATTGTATTTAACTAATAGTTCATTTAACCATCCGTCGCTATCTATCTATCTATCTAGCGAGCAGCGAGCGAGCGAGCGAGCGACGCAGCGAGCGAGCGAGGAGCGAGCGAGCGAAAAAAGCGAGGAGCTGAGCGAGCCAGCGAACCTAGAGAGGCGAGAGAGCCAGCCAGCCCAGCCAGCCATCCATCCATCCATCCATCCCTCCATCCATCCATCCATCCATCCATCTCTCTCTCCTATCCATCTATCCATCTATCTATCATCTCTCTCTCTCTCTCTCTCTCTCCATCTATCTAACCATCCATCCATCCATCCATCCATCCATCCACCATCCATCCATCCATCCATCCATCCATCCTCCATCCATCTCTCTCTCTCTATCCATCTATCCATCTATCTATCATCTATCCATCCCCCCCCCTCTCTCTCTCTCTCTCTCTCTCTCTCTCTCTCTCTCTCTCTCTCTCTCTCTCTCTCTCTCTCTCTCTCTCTCTCTCTATCCATCTATCCATTACAACCTTTATACATAATTTGTCTACATTGAAATGAAAGAGTGGTTTTCGGATGTGTTTGTTCTGAATAAAATGTGTGAAATTGTCAAAGGAATGTGCAAAGATTCACAGTAGAGCTATACAAAATAATATGTAACATACACATGTGTTAAAGTAACACATATAGACAGATGTGCTGCCAGGAATTTCTAAATTATATAATTTCTAGTTTACCATGGAAGATAATCAATTTTATACGTCCAGAAAAAACCTGCAGACATCACAAAAGCCTTATGACAGAATGAACATATTGATTATATATATGTGATTTAGCTACTGCAAAGTAACTAGCAGGTAGTTGAAAGTTACACGTAGAAAGTAGCATAAAATAGATATAGGCTACTCAAGTAAAGTACAAATACCTCAAGAGTGACATTAGCACAGTAAATGGAAATACTAGCATTATAACGAAATACTTAGTAAAGCACAAGTAACCACAAATGCATACTTGTCAGTAAATGTAAAATGAAGCATAAATACTTAAGTAAAGTACCCTGTGAGTACTTCAAATGTGTACTTGAGTACAGGACTAGTAAATGTAGAATGTAGCATAAAATAGAAATATTTTGGAAAGTACAATTTCTTCAGATGTGTCCTTTAGGCTACAGTTCTTTAAATGCAGGAAAAATAATGAAATAGACATATCAGTAAAGTAAAAGTACCTAAAATGTGTACCTGAGTACAGTAGCACATGTAGGAAATAACATGAAATAGATATACTCAGTAAAGCATGCAGCCAACAAGTACAAACATGTGTATTCTAGTAGCCTATACAGTACTCGTAAAGAATAGCATAAATTACTTAGTTAGTTACTTCAACCACAGAAGTGTCCATAGTAGCTACCCAGGATCAGGGCTCCTAAACACCTGGAAGTAGACCTGACCTGTTTATGATACCAGCACCATGCCACCCTCTAATAATCTGATTCTGGGATTATAATCATGTAGGCGACGTCAATCCGGAGTACTACGTCTATTTGAGCTCACTTCCGCCGGCTTCAGCAGGATCACTATCCTCCTTGTGTATGCGCGCATTGTTCTCTCATTCCCATCCAGAGAGAGCAGCTGAACACACCGAGAGGACCAGCCGGTGCGGGGAACAGACAGAGAGTACCGGACCCTCCGTCGCAGAAACTCCCGGGAGCCACATGCAAAGCTCGGTCTGCACACAGGATAAGCGGCACTCCGTAGTTACATAACTGGACTACTTTTTTTTCTATAATTGTTGTGGGTTTTTCACGCTTTTTGTGTTGCACCATCCCCAGCTAAAATGGAGAACGACGAGAAATATCTCCCCGAGCTGCTGGCGGAGAAGGACAGCCTGGACTCGTCTTTTACGCACGCTATGAAACTTTTAAACGCAGGTAAAGTCCTGACTTGTGCTGCTAGTTTTTCGATTTATTTTTTCCAGTATGGGGGGTTTATGCCTTTTTCCCACCACTCACCCAAATAGACGCACACCTGCACGCTGACACTGCCATGTGTTTGCGCACTGGACGTGGGTTTAACCGGAACAGTGTAATGAATACGCGCGTGGTGCATGTAGGAGTTAATTGCATGATAGCTAAAGACTGGTGTCTGACAGTGTAAACAGCCCAAACCACATTTCCGCTTCCTTTTGTGCACCTGCGTCGCTCTGTATTGGTGCTTGTGAGCCTAAACTTAACGCTTGTTGTTGTCGAGGCTCTGTCGGTTGCATTATCTGGCAGGTGTGTTGCGCAGCAGCTGACAAATGTGCACCAGATACCCTGACAGGGGGTCACCTCGCTGCTTTGAATCCGGGAGGCGGCGGTGATGGCCCGGTACCGGAGACAGACCTTCAGGTGCCGCTGCTGAAGTGTCCTTGAGCAGGAGTCTGCAGCCTTGGCAGCTCCGGGGCTGGAGAGGGATGCCCCCTATTCATATGTTCTGCATACATTTTTAAAGGGCCAGCACCGTGCAGAATGTGACCCCTTAAGTGCATTAACGTAGTCACATATATGGTATGATTGATATATCCGAAATGTATCGAAATCGCGATATCGACAAAAAGCCTTATTCAAATTGGGCTAAACATGTGTTAAAACTGAATTTGTATCTAATCATATTTAAAAAAATTGAACAAAACCAGTTTGTTTGGTAATCAATCCCTCCAATATTGAGACATATCGCAATATCAGTCAAAAATAATGGCAATAAGTATTTTCTCCAGAGTACCACAAATGCAAGAAATGCACATAAGGTCATTATTTGCTATTGAGTGCTATAGATAAACTGTTGAAGGATTGCTTATGATGGGGTCTTTGTGTGAGCTCTCCTACAGATTGAGTGATATTTTCCCTGCAAACTGGTTCCTATACGCTGCTCCAGTCATGTGTCTGAGCCCCCTCTCTGGCAGTGGTTAAGGTGTCTTTGTCTAACAGGATGTGCACAATCTAGTGCTGCATCTCTGAAAGTGAAAGTGTGAGCGATGCAGGAAGAAGTGTTTCTGCTGTGGGTTCCCACACTGTGACATCTTCTGAGGCTGTGCACATCTGCGGCTGGTGCTCTGAGATGGAGCTGACATGTTTGAACATCGCCGCTCAGGAGATGTCACGGCCAGGAGTGAGGAGGAGGATGAGATGAAGAGCTGTGAGGGTGCTGGGCGCCACAGGGAAGAGATGGTGGTGTTGGCTGCTTATTACAGAGTTCAGAATTGGTGCTATAATTTGATTTGTTGATTGCACTGGCGAGTCTTTTCTTGTCTATTCTTGTTGTATAAGTAATGGGAAATGGTGATGATTATAGGGTTGCGCAATAGGAGGAAAACATGCGATTATTTGGGTTCAATATCATAATAATAACATGTTTTGACGATATATAACCAATCGATGCGGTTTAGTTCTGTCTTTTCTGCTGCTTGTTGTATTGTTTAAAACAAAGAAGGACAGTATTTCCCTACATCCTATTGTGGAAAAATACATTGAATTAAACACACGAGGCAAAAATGTAACATTTCAAAAAGCTGTATTCTAGCGGTACTCGTTTTTAACTAACTCAAATGTGCAATATCAGTCTTCCTGGAACAGTTCGATGTGCAGGTATCACACCATTATCGATATCTTTGAAGACCTTAACACAAGTCAGCTGATCCAAAGGTGTGTTGTGTTTCAGATCAGCAGCAAAACACCCAAGATATTATTTTTTTAATGTTAGCCGCAGAGACGGTTTGTAGTCGAAGAGCTCAAATGATTGATTGTCAAAGTAGTTTGCCAGATTATCGACTAATTACCTGTTTCATCTCCATTTACGGTGGTGACAAGTTCAGAAAAACCTGCTGAATGAAAAGCAAACAAACTTGTGTTTTATGGAAAGCACCAGGCTTTCTTTAAACTCTGACTGTCGGTCAAAATCTGTCCAGCTTTCTCTGTTAAAACCAGGCAAAAAAAGAACTTTATTTGGATGTTAATGATACTTAAAACTGAAGTTGAAACCTCTATTAAAAGTAACTTGTGTGTCGCAAAATCTGGCCAAGTTAGAGTCTAGACACGAAGATGTTGTTTGACCTGCAAATCTCTCAGTCAATACTTACTGAATAACGAAAGTGCTCATAAATCCTCCTTGTACTTTGATCCTGTTCTATTGCATGAACACTTTGTCTGAAACGATGCCTCTCCCATCCTTTCTAGAAATTGATAGACTCCAGAAAGACGAGACTAAAAAGGAGGCGGACGACTACATGGACCTTTTCACAACAAAGAACATCAAACTTAAGGAACGAGTGCTCATACCTGTCAAACAGTACCCGAAGGTGAGCCTGTCTGTCTTCTTCGTCTCTTTTCACCGTGAACCTTCTTGATTTAATTTATCTTGACGTCAGGTTTCAATTACACAAAGCCACGGGGTTACTGTGGAGTCTCAAATTACTCCTCCTAACCTTGATCTCTAAACTGCAGAGAATAATTACCGCCGATTCTGGCGTGTTTTAAAATATCATCAAAAGGATCAAAATGTTATTATCACTATGGATAGGAGGGCGATTGTCTTACTGTGTGCAGTAGGAGATTGGAACCCGTGAACATGCTTGAATTCAGTGTGAAATCTTACTTCACTTCACCCTCAGGTGTCTCGACATATATCATTTGATCTATATCTCTCACTTCTGACCACATTGATTTTTGCGCGATGGTTTATGTTGTCGTTGAAGTACAGCTGCAACTGACCATTATTTTCAATGTATTTATTCATCTGCTGATTGTTTTCTCAATTGATTATTGGTCAATACATGTCATAAATCAAAAGGGATGTCTTAAAGCAGGGGTGTCAAACTCAAGGCCCGGGTGCCAAATCCGGCCCGCGACTTCATTTAATGCGGCCCCACAAGAGCTCTGAAAGAATATAATATCGTTTATTATACGGTTACATGCCGATTTACAGAAGCACGTTGCCCATAAACTACATGTCCCACAATGCATCTCAAATATGATTTTTTTCAGAATCTGACTTTTTTCTTCAGAATTTCACTTTTTTTTACATTTTCAATTTTTCCCCAGAATTTTTTCTTACATTTTTTTTATTTTGTGACATTCTCACTGAAGAGACTTCCAATGATTTCCCCTAGACTTCTGCTTTCAGACGTAGTTAATTATGAAGTTATTCCCCTATCCGATAATGATCCAATGCAGAGGCAATAATGTCATATCATACATACGTTTATATTAAATATTTACATATGTATATATATATACTCTTAAAGTTACAACCGGCCCTTTGAGTGCAACCAAAATGCTGATGTGGCCCGTGATGAAATTGAGTTTGACACCCCTGTCTTAAGGCATTCCAAAATATTCAGTTTAATGTAATACAAAGCAGACAAATTGGAGTTTTTCATATTTGAGAGCCTGATAACCGCATTCTCTGCATGAAAAACGACTTTAATGATGAACTAATTATCAAAATAGTTGGCTATTAATTTTCTGTCGATTAATTTGTTGGCTAATCGTTGCAACTTTCCTGTAAAACTCACAGATTGCTAGTTGCGTGATGCTTCTTCTGCATGTTGTGGAATGTATTTGCATGATTTTAAGTGACCTATATGTTGATATTGTGGCTGTCTAAATCCTGTTGTATACTTTTGACTATTCAGCGTACTTTTTTAAGTACAAAAGTTGACATTTTTACTGGATGTGAAGCAGAATAGGAGGCATAGACGTCTCCAGCCTCAGATCAATACGCTGTAGGTGTCTGGTCTGTGCAGTAAGACAGCCTTCTGATCTCCTGAAGCCCGGCTTAGTTTGACAGGCTTAGTTTGAGTCGGAACATCAGTCCAGTGTCAGGAGAGACAAAGCTCATGAGTGGTTTCAGATTACTTTCACAACTCCAGGAGGGATTGCTTCCTTAAAGGCAACTCTTTTGCTAATTGTGGCTCACATATGCACTCGTTAATGAGTTTCTTTAAAGATTAAACAGGCACAAATAGGCAGGGTTTCAGTTCTTGGATGAATGTAGTGAATAGAGAGGGACAGTGCTGCAGCCTTCAGGGATCTTCTCCGGTAGCAGGAGCAACACGCCGCCCTGACACTTCACTCTGGGTGTTAAACTCACCGCTGCTTTGACTGTCAGGCAAATCTCTTCCTGCTTTGTTTTGCCATTAGTTCAATTTCGTGGGGAAGATTCTGGGACCTCAGGGCAACACGATCAAACGTCTGCAGGAAGAGACCGGGGCCAAGATCTCGGTGCTGGGCAAAGGATCCATGAGAGACAAATCCAAGGTAGTGCACTTTCCTAAACACACACACACATCTGGTGCTACACACTTGTACCTGGAGCCATAACACATCTGGCCTGTAGTTCAGAGCGATGTCAGGCAGATGGTTTCAACTGGCAGAGTGAACGTGAACGTAAAGCCAAGGGCATTCACACTCTGCACATCTGGAGTCTTCAGGAACTCCCGTTAAAACAGTTTTCCTCCACTTTGATGCAATTATTAATCCACACAAAGGAAGGGAACACCACCTGTGCTTGATGCCCTCTGATGCCGCCGATGAAATGGGACTACTCCTTGCATAATTCATTTGACTTAGCTGCTCTGCCTCTCTGACTCTGATGTGATGTTGTCTGGTTTCAGGAGGAGGGGCTGAGGAAAGCCGGCGAGCCCAAATACTCCCACCTGTCCTTGGAGCTGCACGTGTTCGTCGAGGTGTTCGCCCCCGTGCCCGAGGCCTACCTGCGCATGGCCCACGCCATGGAGGAGGTCAAGAAGTTCCTGTTTCCTGTGAGTCCCTCTCTGCTGTGGTGCTGTGCTCATGTCTTGCTTTCTGTTGACGTTTTGGTAGCTGCTGCATCGAACAAATATTCCTTACAATTCATTAAACTGCATATAATGTATTTAATTCATCTGTAAAATGTCAACAATATTGACTCACACCCAACACAAGTTAATAAACGCTAATGTGCTGAAATTAGTCCGACAAAGCTTTAATATTCTAAAGATATAAATCAAAGCGTATCTTTGCCTTTATGAAAACTGTACCGGCAAAAATGGCTAAAGATGTGGTTAATTCAATGCCAAATGATTCAATCAAGTAATTAGTGGGTTTTCCATTTAGCCTACGATTAAACACTTATTATAAATGTAACCTGCAGTGCCAATAGATTCATGATGAATTATTTGGTTTATCAAATATGAAATATTAATTATAAATGGAAAAGAATGCCTGAAAAATTGCAATTTAAGGGGCCCTATTGTTCTTTTGGGGGTTTTCTCTCTCTTGTAGTGTGTTATAGGTTTTTGTGCCTGAAACGCCTCACTATGTAACACTTATGCTCCTATTGGCTATCCCTCCAGCACATTGTACGTGATAGGCTATAGGCGGGATATCTCTAAGCGGTTGACCAATCACAACAGAGCCGGCCAGCTAACCAATCAGAGCAGACTCTGGTTTCAGACAGAGGGTGAACAGAGGTGCTGCAGCACAGGCAGAATGAGAACAATTAAGCCAAATTAGATTTGTGTTTGTTTGTGTTAACAACACTGTAAATCTAATAGAAGATCAGCTCAACAGGAGGCATCTTGTTGGCAGGGTTCCTCCTGTCCGTCCATCACTGAGTCTCATTCCTCAGGGAGCGAGGACACTCAGCGTGGAGATGTAAGTTTCCCAGACAGATCCGTGGTGTATTTCACCCGGCGCGGCCTACGCTTATTTCATCCGTTTTGTGCGGGGAGATTCTGGATCACGGGCCAACAAAGCCTGGCTGAAGCCCACAGTGCTCTGTCGACGGCTCCAGCCAAAGCAGGACAAGTTCTAAGTTTTAATTAGAGGGTGCTATAGGACGAATAGGCAGTACAAAGCCGTCCCCTGCCGAACCTGTCGTCACAACTTAAAGCCATAATCTGTCAGGTTTGACGTCCTTCATTTGAAACCAGGCCATATTTGAATAAAACTGGCTGCCGATGTAAATGCACAAGCAGAGCCTTGATGCTGTGTGAAGCACATTGACAGTTTCTTTTTATCTTTTCTATTTAATGCAATATATGAAGGAACTCGATGAATCTGAACACCTTGATGGGTAAAGTGTCACCTTGCAGTCTCACTGATGAATATCTGAGTCGCTGCTGTTTGCTTAGGCTGCAGATAAATGTAAAGTCCGCGCTTCATATTCTCGTTTTTCCTATCTTCCTTTTCACTGTCATTAGAGCTCGGTCACAATTTCAGGGACTGATTTCTGGGAAATAATCAATTCAATCACGGTGCGATCGCTCTCCGAAGAAGTGTTGGATTGTGTTACTGGATCTGTGTCGCTCAGACGGACCGCTTCGTTAATTCCCCCCCAGTTATTGTTTTTTTGCAGATGATAATAAATTGATGCAATCTCTCCAGGCTTGTCAAGAAGTGCAGGGAGAACAGATTTACATTTTGTGCATGACGGAGTGGCTCAGGAGTGTGGATGGATGCTTTCCAAACCCCCACATCCACTAAAACCCCCCTGCCGCCCCCCTTCTCTTTAACACCGAGTCACTGGCACTGAGACTTTCTCCTCCACTCGCTCTGTTAGCCATTAGGGGGGGGGGGGGTTGTGTTGTGAGCAGCTCTGTAACTGCCTCCTTTTCTTGCTTTTTCATTCCACTTCCCCATGTCATGTGGCCCTAGTTTCTAACCCTCACTCTCTGTCTTCTTTCTTCGTGCGTGTGTGTGTTAATGTGTGTGTGTGTGTGTGTGTGTGTGTAGGATATGATGGATGATATCTGCCAAGAGCAGTTCCTGGAGATGGGCTACCTGAACGGAGGCCAGGAACATGGGGCCAGAGGCAGAGGGGGCCCTCCGGTCAGGGGCCGCGGACTCCCCCCTGGTGGAGCACACAGGTGAGGCACACACACGCACACGCACACGCACACGCACACGCACGCACACACACACACACACACACACACACACACACACACACAGACACAGACGCCGGTTTTCTCATATATCAAGTTTTTACTTTTTTTAAGGAATAGCTTGTCCTGAAGTCAGTTGGTATTTTGGTTGGCTTGAGCAGTAAATGGCACTAAACCCCCAACACTGCTCCTTTAACACGATCTTTTTCTGAAACGGTGACATCTTAGAGCGTGTTATGAGGATTTCATAAAGGTTTCATGAAGTCTGTCCAGGTCTACATGTTTCCTAAATTCTGTAGTATTCCTTCAAGTAGAGGAACATATTTTTACCTCAGTGTTACATCATGTGATTAACATCCATTTGCATGTTCGTATGGTAAATAATGGGGCTGGAGCTCGAAGGTTAGCTTAGCTTAGCATGAATAGTGAAAACGGAGGGAAAGGGTTGCCTGAGTCTTTCAAACATCAACTGGCAACACCTTTTTATGAAGGTCACCGATTAAAGGACCAGTTTGAGGAATTCAGAGGGATGAAATTGAACACAATGTTTATTAGTGTTTATTATTTGACTACTTTATATACCTGAAGTTAAGATTGGTATTTTTGTTAGCTTGAGCACTAAATGGCACCGTTCTGTACAGGTCTACATATTCCTGTAAGAGAATATTTTCATCTGATCTGTTTATAGAGTCTTTTATGGTTCCTTAGAGTCTGTGATACTGCAAACATCTGCTTGTAGTCACTCAAAGACCCCTCTGTAGGTTGAGGTCACAGGTCAAACGCTTCTCCTATGTCCGAGGGTTGACCTGGCAGCATCTCTTTGAGACAAGCAGATCATTGTCTTGCATCGGCTATTGATTATACGCGGGCTTTCTGGAAGCCCGCCTCTCCTCGTGTTGGTTAGATGTTTTGTGTCTTTTGGTTCAGAGATCGCTGGTGGAGCACTGGGCATGTGTGAAACTAAGATGATCTCCCGGCCGTTATTGTCTGTACTTTCTCCAATAAAACTCTTCAGTGCTTTTGGCTAACAACGGTTCCAGACTCCTTCATTCTACCTCAACATTGCAACAACAGAAGTTTACCTTCACAATTCCCTAAATCCTGAAGTATTCCTTAAAGGAGAAGAACATAGGGCGGTGGTGGCGATGTCCATAGGGACTTGGCTCGGCAACTGGAAGGTCACCAGTTCAAGTCCCGGAAAGACCAAGTGCTACCGAGGTGTCCCTGGCACCGTTCCCTACACTGCTCCCTGGGTGCCGTACATAATGGCAGCCCACTGCTCCTAACACTAGACCGTTTCGTTACTAGTACCTGTACTACGTAATGACAATAAGTTGAATCTTCAAATAATTTACCTCAGTGTTCTGCTCTCCAGGGGTCGGGGGATGCCCCCTCGTGGAGCTCCTGCCAGAGGAGGAGTACCTCGAGGCGGCCCACCCAGAGGTGGAGCAGTGAGGGGGGTCCCATCGGGGCGAGGAGGACCCCCAGCAGCACCCTCCAGAGGAGCACCAGCACCCCGAGCCAGACCCCCAGCTGCAGGACCCCCCCACAGGATGGCACACCCACCCCCCCACCAGCACACCCCCACTGCAGCCTCTGAGGGCTACGAGGAATATGTAAGTAACTTTGTTTATTGGGTTTTTTCAACAGCATACAGTTAATCTATCAGAGCATCAAAAGTAGGTAAACAAATCTTCACTTTATAGAAAAATAGGTAACAATGTAAATACTGCTTAACAAGGTGGCTTGATGTATGTGTTTTGGATATATGTTAATGTCCTTACAGTAGCATGATTATAAGATGTATTATTAGGGCCTGGTGATTTGTAAAAGAAATGCAGATATTGAGAAATGATTTTGGAAGTAATTGATTTGTTTTTAATCATATATCTCATTATAATTGAAGAATACATTAAAATGATCATGGTGTGAGAGGATCTTTACAAAAGATATTTTATTAAGTCCAAACACCACCAAACTTATTTCAGAATAAGATGTACACATATTTTGCCTGTAACACACAGTGTCTTGAGATTTGAATGTTGTCAAAACTGGGATTTTGATTACATCTTAATTGTGCTGCCTTAATTATCGTACAGACAAGTTAAGATATCTTGTATTTATTTTTATTTAACCTGATAAAAAAGCATTGAGATACAATCTCATTTTCAATGCTGACCTGGCCAAGAAGGCAGCAACGTTACACATAACACAGACATATAAAATACAGAGAACACAACTAAGAAAACAAAAGACGAAAAGCAGTCACGACATTGTGCACATTAGGACAGTAAGAAAGGCACTACTTATTACTGCAAGAGCAGCTGGTGGTTAGGACTTCAGACAACTTCAATTTAAAACATGCTATTGAGACAAGTGCCCTCAGTTTGAGGCTTGATTGAAGGTCATTCCAAGACCAAGGACCATCATAAAGCCTCAGTCCACACGGCAGGAACCCGGAACCGTATCCAGGCTCTGGATCTGAGGTTGTAAGAGTCACAAACTGGAGCAAATCTGGCACATATGTACAGTGGAAGCTTTCCTAAAATGGCTTTATACACTCATAAAAACCAATGCTGCATCCTACGCACAGTAAGTGATCTGTTAACTTGAAGAAATAAAAGGACGTATGAGGGATAGAAAGTGCTACAGGCAGAAGGAGAGTTTCCTGTAGAGAAATATGTAATCCTCTCCATCACGGTCTCCTCTGAATAAGATTGTTCTTGGCTCTGAATTGCTCGTCCGTCAAAACCGAAATAAGTGATTTGGGATGCTCGAGACATAAGGGGGGGCTTGTCTGTGTTGGTGTAGTTCTTTGGGGGCATCTTGACATTTGTGATTCATGAAGAAGTCTCTCCCTAAACCTCGCTCTTGTTTCCTCCCTCTCCAGGGCTACGATGAGAGCTACACAGACACGGCCTACGAGTCATACGACAGCTACTACAGTCAGCCGCAGGCGTGAGTGAATCATCGTCTCTTTGCTCCTCACCTGCTTCCCACCGAGCGCACACACACATCGCCTGCTTCTCACCGAGCGCACACACACATCGCCTGCTTCTCACCGAGCGCACACACACATCGCCTGCTTCTCACCGAGCGCACACACACATCGCCTGCTTCTCACCGAGCGCGCACACACATCGCCTGCTTCTCACCGAGCGCACACACACATCGCCTGCTTCTCACCGAGCGCACACAACACATCGCCTGCTTCTCAGCGAGCGCACACACACACATCGCCTGCTTCCCACCGAGCGCACACACACATCACCTGCTTCCCACCGAGCGCACACACACATCGCCTGCTTCCCACCGAGCGCACACACACATCGCCTGCTTCCCACCGAGCGCACACACACATCGCCTGCTTCCCACCGAGCGCACACACACATCGCCTGCTTCTCACCGAGCGCACACACACATCGCCTGCTTCTCACCGAGCGCACACACACATCGCCTGCTTCTCACCGAGCGCACACACACATCACCTGCTTCCCAATGCTAGCAGTACTGCTCGGAGGGCCGGAGCCCGCCGACAGCATAAAACGCTGCCGGCGGACGGCCGGTCCGCAAACAGGCCCGGCTCCGCCCCCCCGCGGCCTTCGTAAAATGGCCGGACCCCCGGGCGGTCCCGGGACGGTCCCCGGGCCTCCGGCCGTCGCCGCGGCCCGCCCCGGCGACGACCCCCCCCGGCGACCGGCGGGGTTTAACCCGTTAGGGGTCTCCCGGACGCCGTCCCGTCTCCGGCCACCAGGCGGAGGTGGCGGGGGCGTCCGCGGAGCCCGTACGGGAGCCCTCTTTCCGCGTATTACGCAGCGACGCTAGTATTCGCCTGCCGTGTACTTGTACTTGGGGGGGGGGGGTGTCCGTCAACCCGATATGGCGCCCACTTACCATACATTACACAGTAACACATGTATTCGCTTGCTGTGTACTTGTACTTGGGGGGGGGGGGTGTCCGTCAACCCAATATGGCGCCCACTTACCATATATTACACAGTAACACATGTATTCGCTTGCTGTGTACTTGTACTTGGGGGGGGGGGTGTCCGTCAACCCAATATGGCGCCCACTTACCATATATTACACAGTAACACATGTATTCGCTTGCTGTGTACTTGTACTTGGGGGGGGGGGTGTCCGTCAACCCAATATGGCGCCCACTTACCATATATTACACAGTAACACATGTATTCGCTTGCTGTGTACTTGTACTTGGGGGGGGGGTGTCCGTCAACCCAATATGGCGCCCACTTACCATATATTACACAGTAACACATGTATTCGCTTGCTGTGTACTTGTACTTGGGGGGGGGGGTGTCCGTCAACCCAATATGGCGCCCACTTACCATATATTACACAGTAACACATGTATTCACTTGCTGTGTACTTGTACTTGGGGGGGGGTGTCCGTCAACCCAATATGGCGCCCACTTACCATATATTACACAGTAACACATGTATTCACTTGCTGTGTACTTGTACTTGGGGGGGGGTGTCCGTCAACCCAATATGGCGCCCACTTACCATATATTACACAGTAACACATGTATTCACTTGCTGTGTACTTGTACTTGGGGGGGGGGTGTCCGTCAACCCAATATGGCGCCCACTTACCATATATTACACAGTAACACATGTATTCGCTTGCTGTGTACTTGTACTTGGGGGGGGGTGTCCGTCAACCCAATATGGCGCCCACTTACCATATATTACACAGTAACACATGTATTCACTTGCTGTGTACTTGTACTTGGGGGGGGGTGTCCGTCAACCCAATATGGCGCCCACTTACCATATATTACACAGTAACACATGTATTCACTTGCTGTGTACTTGTACTTGGGGGGGGGGTGTCCGTCAACCCAATATGGCGCCCACTTACCATATATTACACAGTAACACATGTATTCACTTGCTGTGTACTTGTACTTGGGGGGGGGGTGTCCGTCAACCCAATATGGCGCCCACTTACCATATATTACACAGTAACACATGTATTCACTTGCTGTGTACTTGTAACCAATATGGGTCCCACTTTCCGCATATTACACAGTAACACAAGTATTCACTTGCTGTGTACTTGTAACCAATACGGGTGCCCACTTTACGCATATTACACAGTAACACATGTATTCACTTGCTGTGTACTTGTAACCAATATGGGTCCCACTTTCCGCATATTACACAGTAACACAAGTATTCACTTGCTGTGTACTTGTAACCAATACGGGTGCCCACTTTACGCATATTACACAGTAACACATGTATTCACTTGCTGTGTACTTGTAACCAATATGGGTCCCACTTTCCGCATATTACACAGTAACACAAGTATTCACTTGCTGTGTACTTGTACTTATGGGGGGGGGGGTGTGTAGATGTAGGTGCCCACTTGTAGATCCCACATCTCAGGGGAGGCGCTCTCCGTCGTGCTGAACCCCTGCCCCATCCTAATATGGAAGCCCACTTGTAGATCCCACATCTCAGGGGAGGCGCTCTCCGTGGTGCTGAACCCCAATATAACCCTAACCCAATATTTCCGCCATCAAAATGTACAAACGACACATCAAATCACATCTACAGACCAAGACGAAGCGAATGGATATACTTTCAGACACCTATCGTGTGTAAATGTTTGCGAAAGTGTGAAGTATCCGAAACGGAGCATATTTCCACTTGGGTTATTGATTAGTAGTTAACAAATAATGACTATGCTATTACACTTTTGGTTTGACTTTAACAGCATGTGGTTAGCCACCATTTTAGAGGAGGAGTCACAGATGATATAAATATAAGACCCCAAAAGACGGACGCAGCAGCCCCAGCATCTCTCCATGTCATGAGCAAACAGGTTATATCACACTGCAAGGAGACAGAGCGCGAAAAGCACCTCTTTTGGGCCGCTCCAAGACCCCCAAAACACGGACGCAGCAGCTCCAGCATCTCACCCTGTCATGAGCAAACAGACTATATCACACTGCAAGGAGACAGAGCGCTAAAAGCACCTCTTTTGGGCCGCTCCAAGACCCCCAAAACACGGACGCAGCAGCCCCCAGCATCTCTCCATGTCATGAGCAAACAGGTTATATCACACTGCAAGGAGACAGAGCGCGAAAAGCACCTCTTTTGGGCCGCTCCAAAACCCCCAAAAACACGGACGCAGCAGCCCCAGCATCTCTCCCTGTCATGAGCAAACAGACTATATCACACTGCAAGGAGACAGAGCGCGAAAAGCACCTATTTTGGGCCGCTCCAAGACCCCCAAAACACGGACGCAGCAGCCCCAGCATCTCTCCATGTCATGAGCAAACAGGTTATATCACACTGCAAGGAGACAGAGCGCGAAAAGCACCTCTTTTGGGCCGCTCCAAGACCCCCAAAACACGGACGCAGCAGCCCCAGCATCTCTCCATGTCATGAGCAAACAGGTTATATCACACTGCAAGGAGACAGAGCGCGAAAAGCACCTCTTTTGGGCCGCTCCAAGACCCCCAAAACACGGACGCAGCAGCCCCAGCATCTCTCCATGTCATGAGCAAACAGGTTATATCACACTGCAAGGAGACAGAGCGCGAAAAGCACCTATTTTGGGCCGCTCCAAGACCCCCAAAACACGGACGCAGCAGCTCCAGCATCTCACCCTGTCATGAGCAAACAGACTATATCACACTGCAAGGAGACAGAGCGCGAAAAGCACCTCTTTTGGGCCGCTCCAAGACCCCCAAAACACGGACGCAGCAGCCCCAGCATCTCTCCCTGTCATGAGCAAACAGACTATATCACACTGCAAGGAGACAGAGCGCGAAAAGCACCTATTTTGGGCCGCTCCAAGACCCCCAAAACACGGACGCAGCAGCCCCAGCATCTCTCCATGTCATGAGCAAACAGGTTATATCACACTGCAAGGAGACAGAGCGCGAAAAGCACCTATTTTGGGCCGCTCCAAGACCCCCAAAACACGGACGCAGCAGCTCCAGCATCTCACCCTGTCATGAGCAAACAGACTATATCACACTGCAAGGAGACAGAGCGCGAAAAGCACCTCTTTTGGGCCGCTCCAAGACCCCCAAAACACGGACGCAGCAGCCCCAGCATCTCACCCTGTCATGAGCAAACAGGTTATATCACACTGCAAGGAGACAGAGCGCGAAAAGCACCTCTTTTGGGCCGCTCCAAGACCCCCAAAACACGGACGCAGCAGCCCCAGCATCTCTCCATGTCATGAGCAAACAGGTTATATCACACTGCAAGGAGACAGAGCGCGAAAAGCACCTCTTTTGGGCCGCTCCAAGACCCCCAAAACACGGACGCAGCAGCTCCAGCATCTCACCCTGTCATGAGCAAACAGACTATATCACACTGCAAGGAGACAGAGCGCGAAAAGCACCTCTTTTGGGCCGCTCCAAGACCCCCAAAACACGGACGCAGCAGCTCCAGCATCTCACCCTGACATGCAACAGTCATATTGTAATAATAATAAAATAATAATAGTTTCTATAACTATTAAATATGCACCCATATTGACTTGGGTCACATATTATGAGATTATCAAGATAACCCTAACCCAGCATATCTCCCTGCCATGTAGGGGTGTGCACAGATCAATATGGAAGCCCACTCTCAATATTATTAATAATTACAAAATAATAATATATTTTATAACTATTAAATATGCACCCGTATTGACCTGTATTGACTTGGGTAACATATACAAGCGAATTGAGGGAGGTCGGGATCTGATGCCAAGGGCGGGAGTCGAACCCGGGTCTCCCGCAGCAGGGGCCGACTCTCATTCCATTGCACCACAAGTGGCGCTAAAGCTTATTGAACAAAAGCATTATATATAGACTCCACTATAAAGTAAAAAGACATTTCTCTATTGTTTTGGCGATCAAAATTGACAAACAAACACATCAAATCACATCTACAGATGAAGACGAAGTCAATGGACCTACTCCGAGACTCCTAGCGTGTGAAAAACGTGTGCAAAGTATCCCCAAACGGAGCAGTAGCTGTGATGTTAGCTTTGCTGCTAGCGGTTAGCATTTACAGGCAACACATGTACCGGGGCCAGAGTGCACATGAAGCGGGGAGATATTCCTCAATGAAGTGAGGCAGCCGTTTTTTTTCCAAAAATATTTCCGGTTTCCGATTTCGCGCAGACAGTAGTCTTTTACACCATCAAAATGGACAAACGATGCACCGATAGACATCTACACATCAAGACGAAGCTAACGGAAGTACTCCCAGACTTCTAGCGTGTGAAAAACGTGTGCAAAGTATCCCCAAACGGAGCAGTAGCTGTGATGTTAGCTTTGCTGCTAGCGGTTAGCATTTACAGGCAACACATGTACCGGGGCCAGAGTGCACATGGGGCGGGGAGATATTCCTCAATGAAGTGAGGCAGCCGTTTTTTTTTCCAAAAATATTTCCGGTTTCCGATTTCGCGCAGACAGTAGTCTTTTACACCATCAAAATGGACAAACGATGCACCGATAGACATCTACAGATCAAGACGAAGCTAACGGAAGTACTCCCAGACTTCTAGCGTGTGAAAAACGTGTGCAAAGTATCCCCAAACGGAGCAGTAGCTGTGATGTTAGCTTTGCTGCTAGCGGTTAGCATTTACAGGCAACACATGTACCGGGGCCAGAGTGCACATGGGGCGGGGAGATATTCCTCAATGAAGTGAGGCAGCCGTTTTTTTTCCAAAAATATTTCCGGTTTCCGATTTCGCGCAGACAGTAGTCTTTTACACCATCAAAATGGACAAACGATGCACCGATAGACATCTACAGATCAAGACGAAGCTAACGGAAGTACTCCCAGACTTCTAGCGTGTGAAAAACGTGTGCAAAGTATCCCCAAACGGAGCAGTAGCTGTGATGTTAGCTTTGCTGCTAGCGGTTAGCATTTACAGGCAACACATGTACCGGGGCCAGAGTGCACATGGGGCGGGGAGATATTCCTCAATGAAGTGAGGCAGAACGGAGCTGTGATGCTAGCTTTGCTGCTAGTGGTTAGCATAATACTAGGATTTCACACATTCACTGTTCACCCTGACATATAATGTAACCCATTTTCCCTCTCTTAATTCAACACAATTGTTTTATATTTAATAATTCCAAAATAAATAAACCTATAAGTAAAGATCCTTTCTCCCTAACTAATTTTAAATAATTTTCGCATTTTCATTAAAACTGCTTAGGCGGGTATCGTACCCGGGTCTCCCGCAGCAAAGTCCAACGCTTATCTCAGTGCGACACAGGGCCGCTAAGAGACTACTGAGAAAAACGTCAAATATATAGAGATATATTTCTCAGTATGTACATCTACAGACCAAGACGTAGCGAATGGAAGTACTCCCAGCGTGTGAAAAACAACTATAACTATACAATAATCAACTTCAAATATGTCTGAGAAGACAACTTTCCACATATAATTCTCTCTTGACTAAATGTAAAAAATGTTGCATGCATGCCACAGCATGGATTCGAACACGCGATCAATGAGCAACCCTTATATCACTGCAACTGCACTGCTTAGAATCTGACAGGCTCGTGGTGGGGGAGGGGAATAAAATGAAATGGCTCTTAGTACTGTACACGGTCACATTTTGCAAGCGGGTTCCACACAAGTGCAACAACATACTCTCAAAGGCTCAGAGTGCCAAGCACATTTTTTGAATTTTTTTCATTTTCTTCCCCTCTGCCACCACAAGCCTGTCAGATTCTTAGCTCCAGACAGCATTATGTGAGAAAGTTTGACATTTTATTGAAAAAAAGTTCTGGGTGGGTGAAGGTTCCCATATTTCAGATTATTGATATATGCCCTATTTAGAGGCCCCCTGTCAAAAAATTATCTCTTTAGCCCTTTTCAAAGTACTTCAAACACTCAGCATCTCAAAAGACCTTAACGGAAGGTTTTGTTACATTTTAAGCCGTAACGTTTGACATTAGGAGCAGCAGAGGCATCAATCTGCATGTACTTTTCAAGCCGGTTCTAATGAGAGCAAGCTCAAAGCGGTCGGACCTTCCTTTGTGCCGTAAAGGGCACCGTGAAGCATGAAAATGTGACCTCTGACCACAGTTTTGACCTTGTTGAAGGTCGCAGGGTCCCCATATTTTGCAAGGGGGTTCCACAGACGTTAAGCAACACACTCTGAAAGTTTCAGAACGCCAACTACATTTTTTCAATTTTTTTCATTTTCTGCCCCTCCCCCACCACAAGCCTGTTAGATGCTAAACTGCATTGTGTGAGAAAGTTTGTCATTTTATCAAAAAAAAGTTCTGTGGGTCAGGTTTCCCATATTTCAGATTCCTGATCTAGGCCCTATTTAGAGTCCCCCTGTCAAAAAATTATCTCTTTAGCCCTTTTCAAAGTACTTTAAACACTCATGCAGCACTACAGCATCTCAAAAGGCCTTAACGGAAGGTTTTGTTACATTTTAAGCCGTAACGTTTGACATTAGGAGCAGCAGAGGCATCAATCTGCATGTACTTTTCAAGCCGGTTCTAATGAGAGCAAGCTCAAAGCGGTCGGACCTTCCTTTGTGCCGTAAAGGGCACCGTGAAGCATGAAAATGTGACCTCTGACCTCCGTTTTGACCTTGTCGAAGGTCGCAGGGTCCCCATATTTTGCAAGGGGGTTCCACAGACGTTAAGCAACACACTCTGAAAGTTTCAGAACGCCAACTACATTTTTTCAATTTTTTTCATTTTCTGCCCCTCCCCCACCACAAGCCTCTCAGATGCTAAACTGCATTGTGTGAGAAAGTTTGTCATTTTATCAAAAAAAAGTTCTGTGTGGGTTAGGTTTCCCATATTTCAGATTCCTGATCTAGGCCCTATTTAGAGTCCCCCTGTCAAAAAAGTATCTCTTTAGCCCTTTTCAAAGTACTTTAAACACTCATGCAGCACTACAGCATCTCAAAAGGCCTTAACGGAAGGTTTTGTTACATTTTAAGCCATAACCTTTCACATTTTGTTGCACCAGAGGCATGAATCTGCATCTGCTCTCCGAGACGGTTAAAATGACATCAAGCTCAAAGCAGTCGGACCTTCCTAAGTGGCAAAAACAGTAGGCTATAGCATGCACAGGTGACCTTTGACCTTTGGATCTTTGTTACATTTCAAGCCGTAACCTTTGACCTTAGGAGCAGCAGAGGCATCAATCTGCATGTACTTTTCGAGCCGGTTCTAATGAGAGCAAGCTCAAAGCGGTCGGACCTTCCTTTGTGCCATCAAGGGTACTGTCGGCATTGCGAATGTGACCTCTGACCTCCGTTTTGACCTTGTCGAAGGTTGCAGGGTCCCCATATTTTGCAAGGGGGTTCCACAGACGTTAAGCAACACACTCTCAAAGTTTCAGAATGCCAACTACATTTTTTCAATTTTTTTCATTTTCTGCCCCTCCCCCACCACAAGGGTGTCAGATTCTTAGCTCCAAACAGCATTATGTGTGAAAGTTTGACATTTTATTGAAAAAAAGTTCTGGGTGGGTGAAGGTGCCCATATTTCAGGTTATTGATCTATGCCCTATTTAGAGGCCCCCTGTGAAAAAATTATCTCTTTAGCCCTTTTCAAAGTACTTCAAACACTCAGCTTCTCAAAAGGCCTTAACGGAAGGTTTTGTTACATTTTAAGCCATAACCTTTCACATTTTGTTGCACCAGAGGCATGAATCTGCATCTGCTCTCCGAGACGGTTAAAATGACATCAAGCTCAAAGCAGTCGGACCTTCCTAAGTGGCAAAAACAGTAGGGTATAGCATGCACAGGTGACCTTTGACCTTTGGAGCTTTGTTACATTTTAAGCCGTAACTTTTGACATTAGGAGCAGCAGAGGCATCAATCTGCATGTACTTTTCGAGCCGGTTCTAATGAGAGCAAGCTCAAAGCGGTCGAACCTTCCTTTGTGCCGTAAAGGGCACCGTGAAGCATGAAAATGTGACCTCTGACCACAGTTTTGACCTTGTTGAAGGTCGCAGGGTCCCCATATTTTGCAAGCGGGTTCCACAGACGTTAAGCAACACACTCTGAAAGTTTCAGAACGCCAACTACATTTTTTTCAATTTTTTTCATTTTCCTCCCCACCTCCACCACAAGGGTGTCAGATGCGAAACTGCATTGTGTGAGAAAGTTTGTCATTTTATCAAAAAAAAAGTTCTGTGTGGGTTAGGTTTCCCATATTTCAGATTCCTTATCTAGGCCCTATTTAGAGTCCCCCTGTCAAAAAAGTATCTCTTTAGCCCTTTTCAAAGTACTTTAAACACTCATGCAGCACTACAGCATCTCAAAAGGCCTTAACGGAAGGTTTTGTTACATTTTAAGCCATAACCTTTCACATTTTGTTGCACCAGAGGCATGAATCTGCATCTGCTCTCCGAGACGGTTAAAATGACATCAAGCTCAAAGCAGTCGGACCTTCCTAAGTGGCAAAAACAGTAGGTTATAGCATGCACAGGTGACCTTTGACCTTTGGAGCTTTGTTACATTTTAAGCCGTAACTTTTGACATTAGGAGCAGCAGAGGCATCAATCTGCATGTACTTTTCGAGCCGGTTCTAATGAGAGCAAGCTCAAAGCGGTCGGACCTTCCTTTGTGCCGTAAAGGGCACCGTGAAGCATGAAAATGTGACCTCTGACCACAGTTTTGACCTTGTTGAAGGTCGCAGGGTCCCCATATTTTGCAAGCGGGTTCCACAGACGTTAAGCAACACACTCTGAAAGTTTCAGAACGCCAACTACATTTTTTCAATTGTTTTCATTTTCCTCCCCTCCTCCACCACAAGGGTGTCAGATGCTAAACTGCATTGTGTGAGAAAGTTTGTCATTTTATCAAAAAAAAAGTTCTGTGTGGGTTAGGTTTCCCATATTTCAGATTCCAGATCTGAGCCCTATTTAGAGGCCCCCTGTGAAGAAATTATCTCTTTAGCCCTTTTCAAAGTACTTTAAACACTCATGCAGCACTACAGCATCTCAAAAGGCCTTAACGGAAGGTTTTGTTACATTTTAAGCCATAACCTTTCACATTTTGTTGCACCAGAGGCATGAATCTGCATCTGCTCTCCGAGACGGTTAAAATGACATCAAGCTCAAAGCAGTCGGACCTTCCTAAGTGGCAAAAACAGTAGGGTATAGCATGCACAGGTGACCTTTGACCTTTGGAGCTTTGTTACATTTTAAGCCGTA
Organism: Gymnodraco acuticeps; assembly: GCF_902827175.1. Classification (NCBI taxonomy): domain Eukaryota; kingdom Metazoa; phylum Chordata; class Actinopteri; order Perciformes; family Bathydraconidae; genus Gymnodraco; species Gymnodraco acuticeps. Next base: position 85,515 of record NW_022990725.1, on the reverse strand, counting down.
ACTTTTGACATTAGGAGCAGCAGAGGCATCAATCTGCATGTACTTTTCGAGCCGGTTCTAATGAGAGCAAGCTCAAAGCGGTCGGACCTTCCTTTGTGCCGTCAAGGGTACTGTCGGCATTGCGAATGTGACCTCTGACCTCCGTTTTGACCTTGTCGAAGGTCGCAGGGTCCCCATATTTTGCAAGCGGGTTCCACAGACGTTAAGCAACACACTCTCAAAGTTTCAGAACGCCAACTACATTTTTTCAATTTTTTTCATTTTCTGCCCCTCCCCACCACAAGCCTGTCAGACCCATATTGGTTACAAGTACACAGTAAGTGAATACATGTGTTACTGTATAATATATGGTAAGTGGGCGCCATATTGGGTTGACGGACACCCCCCCCCCAAGTACAAGTACACAGCAAGTGAATACATGTGTTACTGTGTAATATATGGTAAGTGGGCGCCATATTGGGTTGACGGACACCCCCCCCCCCCCCAAGTACAAGTACACAGCAAGTGAATACATGTGTTACTGTGTAATATATGGTAAGTGGGCGCCATATTGGGTTGACGGACCCCCCCCCCCCCCCAAGTACAAGTACACAGCAAGTGAATACATGTGTTACTGTGTAATATATGGTAAGTGGGCGCCATATTGGGTTGACGGACACCCCCCCCCCCCCAAGTACAAGTACACAGCAAGTGAATACATCTGTTACTGTGTAATATATGGTAAGTGGGCGCCATATTGGGTTGACGGACACCCCCCCCCCCCCAAGTACAAGTACACAGCAAGTGAATACATGTGTTACTGTGTAATATATGGTAAGTGGGCGCCATATTGGGTTGACGGACACCCCCCCCCCCCAAGTATAAGTACACAGCAAGTGAATACATGTGTTACTGTGTAATATATGGTAAGTGGGCGCCATATTTGGTTGACGGACACCCCCCCCCCCCAAGTACAAGTACACACCAAGTGAATACATGTGTTACTGTGTAATATATGGTAAGTGGGCGCCATATTGGGTTGACGGACACCCCCCCCCATACGTACAAGTACACAGCAAGTGAATACATGTGTTACTGTGTAATATGTGGAAAGTGGGCCATCATATTGCCTTTGGGCCACCCCCCATGCAGTATAAGTACACACTGGTGAGAAGAGCGCCATCTATTGTCCGATACATGACTACACACTCATATGCTGTGTAAGTACTCAAATAGCCTGCCGAGCGACGGTAAAAAGTTGAGTCGGTCCCTCCTCCTGGATATACTGCCCACGACAATGTTATCCCAATGGGAAGAATGTCCATGCCGGCAATAGACGACTTACCACCGAGCGCACACACACATCGCCTGCTTCCCACCGAGCGCACACACACATCGCCTGCTTCTCACCGAGCGCACACACACATCGCCTGCTTCCCACCGAGCGCACACACACATCACCTGCTTCCCACCGAGCGCACACACACATCGCCTGCTTCCCACCGAGCGCACACACACATCGCCTGCTTCCCACCGAGCGCACACACACATCGCCTGCTTCCCACCGAGCGCACACACACATCGCATGCTTCTCACCGAGCGCACACACACATCGCCTGCTTCCCACCGAGCGCACACACACATCGCCTGCTTCCCACCGAGCGCACACACACATCGCCTGCTTCTCACCGAGCGCACACACACATCGCCTGCTTCTCACCGAGCGCACACACACATCGCCTGCTTCTCACCGAGCGCACACACACATCGCCTGCTTCTCACCGAGCGCACACACACACATCGCCTGCTTCCCACCGAGCGCACACACACATCGCCTGCTTCCCACCGAGCGCACACACACATCGCCTGCTTCTCAGCGAGCGCACACACACATCACCTGCTTCCCACCGAGCGCACACACACACCACCTGCTTCCCACCGAGCGCACACACACATCGCCTGCTCCTCAGCGAGCGCACACACACATCACCTGCTTCTCACCGAGCGCGCACACACATCGCCTGCTTCTCACCGAGCGCACACACACATCGCCTGCTTCCCACCGAGCGCGCACACACATCGCCTGCTTCTCACCGAGCGCACACACACATCGCCTGCTTCCCACCGAGCGCACACACACATCGCCTGCTTCCCACCGAGCGCACACACACATCGCCTGCTTCCCACCGAGCGCACACACACATCGCCTGCTTCCCACCGAGCGCACACACACATCGCCTGCTTCCCACCGAGCGCACACACACATCGCCTGCTTCCCACCGAGCGCACACACACATCGCCTGCTTCCCACCGAGCGCACACACACATCGCCTGCTTCTCACCGAGCGCACACACACATCGCCTGCTTCTCACCGAGCGCACACACACATCGCCTGCTTCTCACCGAGCGCACACACACATCGCCTGCTTCTCACCGAGCGCACACACACACATCGCCTGCTTCCCACCGAGCGCACACACACATCGCCTGCTTCCCACCGAGCGCACACACACATCGCCTGCTTCTCAGCGAGCGCACACACACATCACCTGCTTCCCACCGAGCGCACACACACATCACCTGCTTCCCACCGAGCGCACACACACATCGCCTGCTCCTCAGCGAGCGCACACACACATCACCTGCTTCTCACCGAGCGCGCACACACATCGCCTGCTTCTCACCGAGCGCACACACACATCGCCTGCTTCCCACCGAGCGCGCACACACATCGCCTGCTTCTCACCGAGCGCACACACACATCGCCTGCTTCCCACCGAGCGCACACACACATCGCCTGCTTCCCACCGAGCGCACACACACATCGCCTGCTTCCCACCGAGCGCACACACACATCGCCTGCTTCCCACCGAGCGCACACACACATCGCCTGCTTCCCACCGAGCGCACACACACATCGCCTGCTTCCCACCGAGCGCACACACACATCGCCTGCTTCTCACCGAGCGCACACACACATCGCCTGCTTCCCACCGAGCGCACACACACATCACCTGCTTCTCACCGAGCGCACACACACATCACCTGCTTCTCACCGAGCGCACACACACATCACCTGCTTCCCACCGAGCGCACACACACATCACCTGCTTCTCACCGAGCGCACACACACATCGCCTGCTTCTCACCGAGCGCACACACACATCACCTGCTTCCCACCGAGCGCACACACACATCGCCTGCTTTCACACACACAGGAACACTTTATTAGCCACTCGGCACAGATTCAGCGCTGCTTCTTGCTTCATGGTTTCGGATAGCGAGGTTATTCAGGAGAAGCTGCTCCACGCTACAGAGCCGAGCTTTGATGTTATTCGTGGAAGCCAATTATCATCCCCCTAGACATTTCACTCAGCAGATACTTCATGTTGTTCATGATTAAAAGTGATTTTTTTCCTTCTCATCTCTGCCTGTTTTTGACCATCAGAGAGCCAGAGTACTATGACTACGGACACGGAGAGACCACAGAGTCGTACGAGTCGTATGGTGAGGAAAAACCTTATTCTCTGTCAACAAAGATGACCCAATTTATACTGTGAATATAAACATGTGCATACAAAAACAAAAACATTTTTAACTAGATATTTTATTCGTACTTTCACATACTATAGTATTTGATTGATTTTCAGATTTCCTTGATTTAGGTGTACATTTAATTCTTACCTTATCTGACATATTTCAGCAGGACTTAACATTTTATTTACACATAATAATCCAAAATGATGTCAGATTTCAAAGTAAGAGCCACTTACTGGTATCATCAAAGGTACCTTTTATAACACAAGCAATATTTCTTGCTGAGAAACATTGTCTTTAAACAAATCCTGAAGCGGTTTGTCCATATTGATTTGAATTATGACTACTGGTGCAATAATGACAGCTGGTAAATGTGGAGCTAATTTGAATGTATATACCGCTGCTGGATCACTTAACCTATAGAAATGCGGAAAATCTGAATCTAAAGAACCAGTAAGCTAAAAGAAGCATTCTGCATCCAAACATCTGTGTGTTTTGATAGTAATGAAAAGTAGAAATATTGAAATGAGGGTATTCAAATGTTCACTCACTCAGTAATGAAACTATTATACCAAAACAACGCCAAGTATCAAATCACATTTGTCCCAGCGTGCTTTACAGATCAACAAACATGCAATACATTGTACTTTTATATTTTATTCCATTCTATTTCAATGTAAATACTGCTTTATTTAATTTTTTATTTTCCTATATTTATCTATTATAATTTTTTTAATGTTAAAATATTTCGCTATCTGTGTTTTTTTGTTGTTGTTTAACTTTTATGTATGCACCACGACACCAAGTCAAATTCCTCATATGTGTCGACCTACCTGTTAATAAACCTGTTTCTGATTCTAAAAGATTCAATAAAACACCATAATACAAACTGGAGTGAATGTTTCATCCCCCTAAGGTTGTATTAGATATCCACCATCTTGTCTTGTTGTAAACGTCTTCGTCCTCTCCAGGCCAGGATGACTGGAACGGGACCCAGCGAGCACCCACAGGGAAGGCCCCCCCCCCCCTCCAGAGGTGCCAAGACGCCTTACCGGGAGCACCCGTACCGACAGTACTGAAGCGGACGCGCCGACCTTAACGCGTCGCCATGACTACCGCCTGTCTCCCACGGCAGCTCTCGCTTTAAGCAGCCCGACAAAAGTAATTGTTCGTTTTGTCTTTGGTTTGGTCTTTCTCCCCGCACTGGACTTTATACGAGAGCGCAAATTTGGGAACTGAAAATCGGAACTGGTTTTTTGAGATTTGACCTTCCTCCCCCCTCCCTATTTCGTCGCACAAACCCAACACTTAACCCCCAACCCACCCCCACCCTACCTTTCGCCACCGATCCCTCCAACAAACCAATCTTGCAGACGGTCAGAGGGGAGAAGTTGGCGTCCTCTTTTTTATTTACTTTTTTTTTATTTTGCTGTGTTTTTTTTTCTTCCTCTGACCCTTTTTAACCCCCCCCCCCCTTCTGGCTTTGTTTGCACTGTTGATATTTAATTTTTCTTAACTGTTTGGGAGTAAGTAGTAATTTCTAGTGGAATAAATGGCTCATTATCAACTTGTAAAAGAAATACATTTTAATTGTTTTAAATACAAATAATCTGTTGAGGGTCAGTTGCAGATTCCCATTTAGGCTACATTTCAAAATTCTGTTAATATAGCCGAATAAAAGACCTTTTAAACTCTGAATGATGTAATATAGACGCAAAAAATAAATCCTAAATTAAGTGAAGGTTAAAGAATCGATGTTAATGGAATTCATTCTTGATGATGGTTTGTTTTTAAATAGTCCTAAAACGTTGTCCATTTAGACTTTAGGCAGCAATAGTTGTCATTGTACGTAGAGTTTTGAAATATAGCCCTAATAGACACTGTTGAGATGGACTGTCCTCATATCCTCAATTTGTTAATACATGTTACAAATTAATTTTAAGACTCTGAAGACAAAATGTGTTAAATAAAAAACGGTTCAGGTCTTCATTTTGTGATCGGGTCCTCTATAAACTGCATGCACAAAGTAAACAAAGAAGGATTGGGACACAAATCTCCACATGGGTCTTCTCTTTCTAAAGAGAAGGGATCCTGCAGCTCAATCCGAACTCTTGTACATATTTTAAAACATCCTAACTGTACTTATTCTGCCACTAGTATCTGTACCCTCTCCATAAAATGCATTATGCTACATGTGTAAGCTTGCCTAAATAGGTTACTAAATCTGTCCAAAAGATGTTTTGCAGCAGTTTGTCAATAAAGCTTAGTTTGTTTTTTATGAAACTTAACTTGCCTTATTTGTTTCCTGTCCTAGTCAAATTCTGAAATGGCCTTTTTTAAACAACCTTCAGCCGACAGATGTAGGTGTTTTCATTTGTTTCTCCTTCAAAAGCGCATTTTAAATCTAAATGAATGTATTGACGTCTGAAGACTTTAACCCTACTAAATGATGTCTTGATTGATTATCAAAAGAGCACAACTTATTCTTTCTCTCTCTTTCTATACTTTTTAAAAAGGACCCAGAGGTAAGACCTCTAAAATAACCTGGATAGCTTCCTAATGTGTATAGAGTTCTAAAGCATTGAATGCCTGGGTATGTATAAGACTTTTTCAATCCTCTTACCTGTGGTCGTAACCGTTAATGAGAATTGCTTTTATAGCATCTGAAAATTAACTGAATTCAAACCACCATTCAGGTCTAGGCTTCATGTCATGAAAGACGCTGGCGCGATGGCTACTTTAGTACAGAGTAATGGCAGTGCAATGGAGAGGATGGTTATAACCTAGAGAACTCCACTGTAAAGGTAACCTAACCCTAAATGTTTAATTTCGTAGTGTGTTTATCCATTGACATAAACTTGCTGGTAAATGCGTAGTTTCTTAAAATATCATTTCAGTCATGGCAACAAAAAAGACTCGCCTCACAAAAAGTAAGAAAACCGTAAATTCCAATATCATTACAGTAGTGGATTTTATGTACCAAAATAACTATTCTGTGTACTAACAAAATACATTAGGATAGTGTAAATGCAACTCTTGCTAAAATGAACAAAGCCAAATCTATGTCAATCTCTTCTGTACAGTTGAGCTGCTGTTACTTATTTAATTTGCTGTGTAAAAGTTGCTTACTGTAATATTTAAAAGGTTTCTGCCTGTATCTAAAAGAGAAAAAGCTTGAGTTGCATGAGCATATCTTCTCCTGTAGACATTGCATGATCTGTCTCTAGTTTCTCCCACTGTTTTTAGACGGGGTATTGATTTTGGGTTTGTCCTTCCTTCAGGCACAGCTATCGGTCACTGAGCGCCCGGAGACTGACAGTCTGCTGAAGTGAGAACCAAAAGAGCCTCAGGTTGGTCCGCCGCCGCATTGTTTCCTCTTTTAAAGAACCACACACCTGCTTTTTGCACTCCTCTCCAGTTCCCGTACAGCGAGTCTTAAAGATTGATTTGTCTACCTTCCAGGCAGCGTTAGTGTCCGTTCAAGTTTGTACAATATGAAGCAACTCGCATGACGTGTAATCCATCACAGTGAACGAGTGGATGCTTATTTTTGCAAAACTTAATTACCTTTGTAGAAAGCAGAACTTATTTGGGTTCAAAACATTCATGGACTCTCAGTCAGAAGGACATAGTTTCACATTTAAGGAACTACGCTATTAGTACTTTTGCATTCATGTGGAAAAAGTAAGCCTGGCTCTATCCGGAAGTGACCAACTTTACCTTCAAAGAGGACATATGCTCTTTTTCAGGAGTATATCAGTATGTAGTGCCTCTACTTTAAAGAGTCCTCTCCTGCTGATGTTCAGGTGTATATCAGTATGTAGTGTCTCTACTTTAAAGAGTCCTCTCCTGCTGATGTTCAGCTGTATATCAGTATGTAGTGTCTCTACTTTAAAGAGTCCTCTCCTGCTGATGTTCAGGTGTATATCAGTATGTAGTGTCTCTACTTTAAAGAGTCCTCTCCTGCTGATGTTCAGCTGTATATCAGTATGTAGTGTCTCTACTTTAAAGAGTCCTCTCCTGCTGATGTTCAGGTGTATATCAGTATGTAGTGTCTCTACTTTAAAGAGTCCTCTCCTGCTGATGTTCAGGTGTATATCAGTATGTAGTGTCTCTACTTTAAAGAGTCCTCTCCTGCTGATGTTCAGGTGTATATCAGTATGTAGTGTCTCTACTTTAAAGAGTCCTCTCCTGCTGATGTTCAGGTTCATATCAGTATGTAGTGTCTCTACTTTAAAGAGTCCTCTCCTGCTGATGTTCAGGTGTATATCAGTATGTAGTGTCTCTACTTTAAAGAGTTCTCTCCTGCTGATGTTCAGGTGTATATCAGTATGTAGTGTCTCTACTTTAAAGAGTCCTCTCCTGCTGATGTTCAGGTGTATATCAGTATGTAGTGTCTCTACTTTAAAGAGTCCTCTCCTGCTGATGTTCAGCTGTATATCAGTATGTAGTGTCTCTACTTTAAAGAGTCCTCTCCTGCTGATGTTCAGGTGTATATCAGTATGTAGTGTCTCTACTTTAAAGAGTCCTCTCCTGCTGATGTTCAGCTGTATATCAGTATGTAGTGTCTCTACTTTAAAGAGTCCTCTCCTGCTGATGTTCAGGTGTATATCAGTATGTAGTGTCTCTACTTTAAAGAGTCCTCTCCTGCTGATGTTCAGGTGTATATCAGTATGTAGTGTCTCTACTTTAAAGAGTCCTCTCCTGCTGATGTTCAGGTGTATATCAGTATGTAGTGTCTCTACTTTAAAGAGTCCTCTCCTGCTGATGTTCAGGTTCATATCAGTATGTAGTGTCTCTACTTTAAAGAGTCCTCTCCTGCTGATGTTCAGGTGTATATCAGTATGTAGTGTCTCTACTTTAAAGAGTTCTCTCCTGCTGATGTTCAGGTGTATATCAGTATGTAGTGTCTCTACTTTAAAGAGTCCTCTCCTGCTGATGTTCAGGTGTATATCAGTATGTAGTGTCTCTACTTTAAAGAGTCCTCTCCAGCTGATGTTCAGGTGTATATCAGTATGTAGTGTCTCTACTTTAAAGAGTCCTCTCCTGCTGATGTTCAGGTGTATATCAGTATGTAGTGTCTCTACTTTAAAGAGTCCTCTCCTGCTGATGTTCAGGTGTATATCAGTATGTAGTGTCTCTACTTTAAAGAGTCCTCTCTTGCTGATGTTCAGGTGTATATCAGTATGTAGTGTCTCTACTTTAAAGAGTCCTCTCCTGCTGATGTTCAGGTGTATATCAGTATGTAGTGTCTCTACTTTAAAGAGTCCTCTCTTGCTGATGTTCAGGTGTATATCAGTATGTAGTGTCTCTACTTTAAAGAGTCCTCTCCTGCTGATGTTCAGGTGTATATCAGTATGTAGTGTCTCTACTTTAAAGAGTCCTCTCCTGCTGATGTTCAGGTGTATATTAGTATGTAGTGTCTCTACTTTAAAGAGTCCTCTCCTGCTGATGTTCAGGTGTATATCAGTACGTAGTGTCTCTACTTTAAAGAGTCCTCTCCTGCTGATGTTCAGGTGTATATCAGTATGTAGTGTCTCTACTTTAAAGAGTCCTCTCCTGCTGATGTTCAGGTGTATATCAGTATGTAGTGTCTCTACTTTAAAGAGTCCTCTCCAGCTGATGTTCAGGTGTATATCAGTATGTAGTGTCTCTACTTTAAAGAGTCCTCTCCTGCTGATGTTCAGGTGTATATCAGTATGTAGTGTCTCTACTTTAAAGAGTCCTCTCCTGCTGATGTTCAGGTGTATATCAGTATGTAGTGTCTCTACTTTAAAGAGTCCTCTCCTGCTGATGTTCAGGTGTATATCAGTATGTAGTGTCTCTACTTTAAAGAGTCCTTTCCTGCTTGATGTTCAGGTGTATATCAGTATGTAGTAGTCTCTACTTTAAAGCGTCCTTCCTGCTGATGTTCAGGTGTATATCAGTATGTAGTGTCTCTACTTTAAAGAGTCCTCTCCTGCTGATGTTCAGGTGTATATCAGTATGTAGTGTCTCTACTTTAAAGAGTCCTCTCCTGCTGATGTTCAGGTGTATATCAGTATGTAGTGTCTCTACTTTAAAGAGTTCCTCTCCTGCTGATGTTCAGGTGTATATCAGTATGTAGTGTCTCTACTTTAAAGAGTTCCTCTCCTGCTGATGTTCAGGTGTATATCAGTATGTAGTGTCCTCTACTTTAAAGAGTTCTCTCCTGCTGATGTTCAGGTGTGTAGTCAGTATGTAGTGTCTCTACTTTAAAGAGTCCTCTCCTGCTGATGTTCAGGTGTATATCAGTATGTAGTGTCTCTACTTTAAAGAGTCCTCTCCTGCTGATGTTCAGGTGTATATCAGTATGTAGTGTCCTCTACTTTAAAGAGTCCTCTCCTGCTGATGTTCAGGTGTATATCAGTATGTAGTGTCTCTACTTTAAAGAGTCCTCTCCTGCTGATGTTCAGGTGTATATCAGTATGTAGTGTCTCTACTTTAAAGAGTCCTCTCCTGCTGATGTTCAGGTGTATATCAGTATGTAGTGTCTCTACTTTAAAGAGTCCTCTCCTGCTGATGTTCAGGTGTATATCAGTATGTAGTGTCTCTACTTTAAAGAGTCCTCTCCTGCTGATGTTCAGGTGTATATCAGTATGTAGTGTCTCTACTTTAAAGAGTCCTCTCCTGCTGATGTTCAGGTGTATATCAGTATGTAGTGTCTCTACTTTAAAGAGTCCTCTCTCCTGCTGATGTTCAGGTTATATCAGTATGTAGTGTCTCTACTTTAAAGAGTCCTCTCCTGCTGATGTTCAGGTTCATATCAGTATGTAGTGTCTCTACTTTAAAGAGTCCTCTCCTGCTGATGTTCAGGTGTATATCAGTATGTAGTGTCTCTACTTTAAAGAGTCCTCTCCTGCTGATGTTCAGGTGTATATCAGTATGTAGTGTCTCTACTTTAAAGAGTCCTCTCCTGCTGATGTTCAGGTGTATATCAGTATGTAGTGTCTCTACTTTAAAGAGTCCTCTCCTGCTGATGTTCAGGTGTATATCAGTATGTAGTGTCTCTACTTTAAAGAGTCCTCTCCTGCTGATGTTCAGGTGTATATCAGTATGTAGTGTCTCTACTTTAAAGAGTCCTCTCCTGCTGATGTTCAGGTGTATATCAGTATGTAGTGTCTCTACTTTAAAGAGTCCTCTCCTGCTGATGTTCAGGTGTATATCAGTATGTAGTGTCTCTACTTTAAAGAGTCCTCTCCTGCTGATGTTCAGGTGTATATCAGTATGTAGTGTCTCTACTTTAAAGAGTCCTCTCCTGCTGATGTTCAGGTGTATATCAGTATGTAGTGTCTCTACTTTAAAGAGTCCTCTCCTGCTGATGTTCAGGTGTATATCAGTATGTAGTGTCTCTACTTTAAAGAGTCCTCTCCTGCTGATGTTCAGGTGTATATCAGTATGTAGTGTCTCTACTTTAAAGAGTCCTCTCCTGCTGATGTTCAGGTGTATATCAGTATGTAGTGTCTCTACTTTAAAGAGTCCTCTCCTGCTGATGTTCAGGTGTATATCAGTATGTAGTGTCTCTACTTTAAAGAGTCCTCTCCTGCTGATGTTCAGGTGTATATCAGTATGTAGTGTCTCTACTTTAAAGAGTCCTCTCCTGCTGATGTTCAGGTGTATATCAGTATGTAGTGTCTCTACTTTAAAGAGTCCTCTCCAGCTGATGTTCAGGTGTATATCAGTATGTAGTGTCTCTACTTTAAAGAGTCCTCTCCTGCTGATGTTCAGGTGTATATCAGTATGTAGGTGTCTCTACTTTAAAGAGTCCTCTCCTGCTGATGTTCAGGTGTATATCAGTATGTAGTGTCTCTACTTTAAAGAGTACCTCTCCTGCTGATGTTCAGGTGTATATCAGTATGTAGTGTCTCTACTTTAAAGAGTCCTTTCCTGTTGATGTTCAGGTGTATCAGTACGTAGTGGCTCTACTTTAAAGAGTCCTCTCCTGCTGATGTTCAGGTGTATATCAGTATGTAGTGTCTCTACTTTAAAGAGTACTCTCCTGCTGATGTTCAGGTGTATATCAGTATGTAGTGTCTCTACTTTAAAGAGTCCTCTCCTGCTGATGTTCAGGTGTATATCAGTATGTAGTGTCTCTACTTTAAAGAGTTATCTCCTGCTGATGTTCAGGTGTATATCAGTATGTAGTGTCTCTACTTTAAAGAGTCCTCTCCTGCTGATGTTCAGGTGTATATCAGTATGTAGTGTCTCTACTTTAAAGAGTTCTCTCCTGCTGATGTTCAGGTGTATGTCAGTATGTAGTGTCTCTACTTTAAAGAGTCATCTCCTGCTGATGTTCAGGTGTATATCAGTATGTAGTGTCTCTACTTTAAAGAGTCCTCTCCTGCTGATGTTCAGGTGTATATCAGTATGTAGTGTCTCTACTTTAAAGAGTCCTCTCCTGCTGATGTTCAGGTGTATATCAGTATGTAGTGTCTCTACTTTAAAGAGTCCTCTCCTGCTGATGTTCAGGTGTATATCAGTATGTAGTGTCTCTACTTTAAAGAGTCCTCTCCTGCTGATGTTCAGGTGTATATCAGTATGTAGTGTCTCTACTTTAAAGAGTCCTCTCCTGCTGATGTTCAGGTGTATATCAGTATGTAGCGTCTCTACATGTCTCCATGCTTTAATGTTCAAAAAGCTCTTTATTTTTCTCATACTGCCTGTGCTGCAGCACCTCTTTTCACCCTCTGTCTGAAACCAGAGCCCAGTCTGCTCTGATTGGTTAGCTGGCCGTCTTTGTTGTGATTGGTCAACCACTTAGAGATGTCCCGCCCCTTCGCCTATCACGTACAATGTATTGGAACTTTAGCCAATAGGAGCGCAAGTGTTCCCATCGCACATCTTTGTCAAAATATCTATCCAACTATTTAATCAGTGTTCATACGTGAGTTTGTTTATAGTCAACAACCGGAGGTCAATTGTTACTAAAAAGTGTACATTTAAAAGTCTGTTAGAGCCCAGATATTAGTTGTCAAATCATAATTGAGTTTCTTTTTATGAGTTGATGTAAAATGTTGGTTTAAATTGGCATCTCATATTGATCAAAGTTCCCTGAATTGTTGTACATATAATGAATATGATATTGTCTCGTGATTCAACTTGTGATTTACATCCCTGCCTGGCAACTGGTCCAAATCACAAAATAGTCTTGTCACTATTCTCCCTGTTAAACTGTACTTTTTTACCCCTCACTTTCTGACCATTATGCTAGCTGTTCCCCATCGTTAAGCTACGCTAAGCTAACGAGCTACTGGCTGTATCTTCATGTTTGCTATACACACATGGGAGTACATATTTGGGTTCTAAAAAAAATGCTTTTTCAGCTGAAATCACCACTAAAGACGCTTTTTAGTCCCGTTTTGCAGCTGACAAAACCCCCCGCTGTGATGGATTAGCCCTCTCCTGCTGAAATGTGAATTCTACACAATCTGTAGGTAATGGTGTAAAACCTTCAAAACCACTGGTATGGTTCTCTAACTTTTCCCATTTCCCCAAAAGACCATTGAAAGAAAGTGTGCTAGCGTTATGCAGCCGCAGCACGTTGGTGATATTCACAGCGTTTCAGAGGTTGGTTGATTCTGATGATTGCCCGGCTCCTGTAAGTCGCCTCTTGACAGTGAGTCGCTGTGTGGCCTCGCCAGCCTTCAGCGAGTCTGAGCGAGGGGGGGGGGCGCGACGCCGGTGTCAGAGTGTTCTCAGGGAAAGTGACTAATGAGGATCCGTAGCTCAGAGCGCTCTGACAGAAGGAAAACAGGAACGAGAGGACTCGGCTGGCGATTCCCGAAATGGAACTAGCAGCAGAAGAGAGGTGTCGGAGGGATTCTTCTGATGTCCTGTATGTGCCTTGAAGGCAGGGAGGAAAGTTAAATGAAGCATCCAAAAGTAATGCTCGGTGGTCAGACTCTGAGAAACAGAACTGTCGTTGGGATTTCAGTCGAGGGAAGCTGGATAACGAGCTTTTAAAGAACATTCTGAGATGCTTTTTGATGGAAAGGTCACTGACTTGTTTGATGAATGTTTTTCAGCTCGACTAGGCCTACTGCCAGTTTTCAGACATATCAGAAATAAATGCTTGTTGCTTTGGAAATCTTTTCACTTAAGTCCCTTGGTGAAGAATTTGACTATTTAGTAATGAAACTATGTAGAGATTCATGTCCGGACTTCATAGAAATCTTGATTTATAAAAGAAATATGTCCGCTCTTTGGTTTCTCACATAGACTGTATATATAAGGTTTCTCATTGGCTTTGATATAAGTGCCATAAGTGCTGCCAAATACTCAAAAACCAAGACATGTGACCACATTAGCTGCTGATTGAATCATTAATGCACTTAATCCAAAGGTCTTGCCAGTAATTATGTGTTACTTAACAAAATGCTTTGCTCTCTCGAAGAGCTGTGCGACTTGGCAGGAAAATGACCTTTGAATTATTACAGCCACTGCTCAAAAATGGAAAAGAAAACACTACCTCTTATCTGCCGTTAAATGACTTTAAAGTAGACGACGAGTTGTGACTTAAAGTTTAGAAATAACACGAGTGTAAGGAAAAATGACTGTGTCCAGACAATTGCCCCTTTAGTTTTCTAAAACATAAAATGGATGATTTCTAGAAATGAATTAATAGTAGTAGGACCATTATACATTAACATTTCGGCTAGTCTTTTTTAAATACATGTAAACAAAATTGCAGCGTTAACAAAATGTTGTTTATTTAACTTGCTGTCATTTGATTTGTAAGATTGACCTTCTGGCAATTATTTGGCGACATAGTAACATACAGAACACACATGTTAACAGTTGGATTTTACATTAATTTCTTTGCATCATAAACATTGAACTGAAGTACTCTTTACTTAACGAAAGATATTAATACTGTGGCCTTGAAATACTCAATTACAATGAAAAGTCCTGAATTTAAATAATAGGTAGCAAAGTACTCAGTTTTCAAATTGTCTTTTAAGCTAGTAACTAAGAGTGTTTTGAAATTGAAGATGTGTAGGAACTTTGCTTAACCCTCCTGTTATCCTTGGGGTGAATTTGATCCCATTCAATGTTTAACGTATCAAAAACATTTCATGACTTTTCCTAATTTAGTGAGGACTAATGCGTAAACATAAAATGAACATGAAGACCTTTTTTAAATGTCCTGTACGCACTTTGTACCATCGGTGATTGATTGATCATTGGTTGATTGTGTAGGATGATATTGATGTGACTATTACATGCAAATGTATCATTGTAAAACAAAACTACCCTCTGCTTTAGTTATTGGTGCTTTAACAACATCAAAAAGATCTTACTTTAACATTTTATTTCAATCAGTGAGATTTTATGGTGATTTATATATTTTTTGAGTCACATAATAGGAATTCTGGATGTATAAAGGGGTCTGTAGGGGGAAGGTTTTATTTAAATGGTTATTTAATTAATTAGTCAACTAAGATACCTAAAGCACCAGAGACATTCATTTAGGTTAAAATGTGGAATATTATCATTGTCTTGAGTTTTAAACTACTGGGGTCAAATTGACCCATGAGGATAAAGGGTGTAAAGTCAACCTGAGGATAACAGGAGGGTTAAAGCAGCATATCACGTGTTTTATATATGTCAGAAGAAGCTACTAAATATGGGTGATAAATACATGTTTAGAGGCGGTGGTGGCGAAGTCGATAGGGACTTGGCAACTGGAAGGTCACCAGTTCAAGTCCTGGCAAGACCAAGTGCTACCGAGGCTGAGCAAGGCACCGTTCCCTACACTGCTCCCCGGGCGCTGTTCAAAATGGCAGCACACTGCTCCTAACACTAGGATGGGTCAAATGCAGAGAAACAATTTCCCCACGAGGGATTAATAAAAAGTATATCTATCATGTCGTAAAAAGTACAATATTTGCCACTTAAATATAGGAACGTAGAATAAAATGTAGCATATAATGGAAATACTAAGGAAAAATACATGCGTCTAATCTATCAGATACAGTCAGGCATATTTTGAAATTGAAACGGTGTAGGAGCTTTACTGAAAGAATAGATATTGTGTGTTTGTCTATAGTCTCTCAGTTTTCTTTTTTTATTACTGCAGATTTGTATTCCATATTTTATTCCATTTAATAAAATAAATACTGTTATATTTTACTATATGTTTGTATTATTTGTAATATATTTCAAGTTCTCTTATCCGTATTTTTGTTTTACTTTTATGTATTCAAATTCCTCGTTTACGTGTCAACCTACCTGGTATTAAACCTGTTTCTGATTCTTCTGATTCTGGCGTCTCTCCTGTGATTTCTCTCCTCTGCAGGGAAGAAGTACGGAGCAGCTCAGCATTAAGGAGGTGGTCGGACGAGAGGAGTGGGGGGGGGGGTTCTGGTGCCAAATAATCCACAGGATGAAGCTGATAAAGAAGTGTCCGAGGAGACTCAGCTGGGAACCCAGAATACCCAGAGACATTTCAAGTGGACTATTTTCTACATTTTCTCTATGCTGAATTATGTTATATTCTGACAGTGAAGACACACACTGACGCCAAGCTGCTTCTACAGACCACCCTCTCTTCCAACAGATGTAATTGTTCCAGTCTAATTCACCATAAAATGAGCTCTGCTGTTATAGTACGCTGTGAAATTGTCTTTAATTTCTATTAACTCTTGGATTAGACGTGATGATATTTTCTGCAAGGCAAGCAAAATCCACGCAGAATCGTGTACATTTAATCTATTTTAGAATTGTTTTACATTCTTGTTGCGTGTTATTTGGTACCCATGCCTTATTGCCGAGTGCAATTACACTCTGTGCAAAGATGCCTGGAGAGAGTGGATCACTATCTCGCACACACACTCTCATTCTCACACACACCACCACATCTAGCACGGCCTGTCCAAGCCCTGAGGATATCAAATGCTAATGCAGCGGGCCATTTGCATGTACTCACATGTAGCCTCTCCGCAAATGTGCAACACTTTCAAAACCAACGCTGGCCTGCTCTCAGCGTCAGCATCTATTTATGATAATAGAGCGAGATTCGGAGAGCTGCATGTGAGAAAGGACGGAGGGTGAACACAGACATTACTAACCACCCTCCATCCATCCATCATTTTCTGTTGATTTGATTCCCTCTATGCCATTTTCTGCCATTATCACTGATGATATTATGGCTGCCTGCGGTGCAGAGCTACATTTAGAGGTCAAAACTATACTTTCCTGTATTAAAAACCAATGTATCCGCCCCGATTCGCCGGTCAGAGGCTCCATTTAGCTTATTGAAAAAGCTAGCCGCTCAGAGGATGCAACATTGGATATTAGAATAGAAACCATCATCTGGAATGAAACGTCAACAGGCCATATCCAAAACAGATCATTTTTCAGTCTTTATGTGCTATTATGTCTAAAATAATGATTTCAGTGTCTCCTATAATCTAATGAAAGATAAGTGATGGTGGTGGGAGCCATCTGCTTTGTTGGAATCGATGAACTGTCAAGAGCGGGAGGGTGGAAGAGAAAGTAAATGTTGCTGTGCCGTGATCAATAAAAGTAGAGTTGAAAATGAGCAAGCCCCATGTATCAGTCTGTGTTGTTTCCCTCTCGGCTGGAGCTGCTGTTTGTCCCCACCTCCATGCAGTCAGCTGGCATCTGGTGGGTGAAGAGATGGAGGTGAGAGACAGGAGGCCTTCTGGTGCTAAAGGGGGGGACAGAGTGTGGAGGAGGATGTGTTAAAATATGTGAGAGGTGGAAATACTGTGGGCAGATATGGTGGACAGCTGGATTGCAGATTCACACCATGAGAGGAACATCGCATGCTGATTCCTGTGACAATCAGCCTCCACAGACACATCAGCTGCTGCTCATCAGAGAGCCAATCATCTCGCTCACATCAAGTGGGCTCAGCTGAGTTCCTCTTGCACGAGAAGCTTTGAAGAGGCATAAGGACGGTTACTGTAATAAGCAGTCTGTTCTTTCTTATATTCACACTGTATAGATCAGGGGTGTCCAAACTCAGCAAATTCAAAAAGTATAAGGAAATCTGGCCCACAAATGAAACTTCTGCTTGTCTTATATTATACTCCTTAAATATATATGTTCAAATCTATTACACAGTATTCATGTGTTAATAAGCTACATTTTCAAATGCATTCAGTCAATTAAAGTTGGAAACATTTTCTAACAAATCTAAGCTGTTGAGAAAAAGATATAACCCCAATAACTTATTTCCTTAACAACCTTGAAATATACCCTTCCTATTTCCTCTTATAATCAATCTGAAGCTTCTGCTTTAAGGAATGAGCTGCTAACTAAATAACTGAAGCCCTCTGTGTAAAGGAATATTTTAGTCTGATGCGTAGCTGTACTGAGAAACTTCACATGAGTGACTACTCTTTCTCTGTGTGGGGGGAAGGGTTTACTGCCCACTCAGACAGAGTTTCTTTGTCTGTTCAGCTGTAATCGATTAGGGGAAAAGGCGGGCTGTTTGGACCCCTCCTTTAAAGGATATATAGAGATGTTTCTGTCTGGTGTGTTTAGAGTTAATTTTGGCAGCTTGCATTGAACAGTGCGAGTTGCTTTGTTAATCCTCCGGCCGTTTGTCTCTCAATAAATATCAGTGTATTGACAGGCGAATCCAGTTTCACTGAGGTGCTGATTGGCTCAAAACTCTTCTTCATCAGAGCGCCATATCTCAATCCCCCCCAATTGCTCTGCTTTTGTGGCTCAATTCAGTGGAGCGCTGTGGTGTAGGCCGTTTTCTTCTTAAAGCATTTTCAAGTAACAAGAATAATTCATTGGATTGATTTTTCCAACTTATAACTTCACTTATGAGGCAATATAACCAACACAGTCTCACGGCATTTCGTGTTATAGTCACAAAATTAATCTATTGATTCCTGTTTACCAACACGATTTTCACATTTTTTTCTTGTCGCACAGAACGATTTTAAAAGCAACGTAAATAATAACAAATTAGAAGGAAAAAGAGATACAAAAAAAATACAGATTTCAGTATTCTGACACAGAACGATTTTAGAAGTAATGTATTTCTATTGGTAGTATGTTTCGTGCCTGCACCAAATAATAACAGATTAGAAGGAAAAAGAGATTTAAAAAAATGCAGATTTCAGTATTCTGAGGCTCTGCCATTTCTTTTCCTCGCGGACGGCAAAAAAAACTCTGACATTATACTATTTAAAATAAAAGGGTTAGGCTTAAGATATTGAGCAAGAAAATGTTTTTATGAACCACACAGCTTCTGGTCTTCCAAGACCCGACCGGACAAAAAGACGTGGTGCAGGCACGAAACACACTACCAATAGAGATACATTGCTTTTAAAATCGTTCTGTGACACGAAAAAAATGCGAAAATCGTGTTGGTGAACACGAAACAATAGATAAAATTAATTTCGTGACTATAACACCAAATGCCGTGAGACTGGGTTGATATAACTCCCCTCTAGTCAGCGGCCCAGCCCTTCGTCTGTGTTTCTGTATGTGGCCCTCTGTGATAAAGGTTTGGACACCCCTGGTATAAATCCTTTTTTTTTAAGCCCATAAGAAGGGCCAATGGTGCACAATAGGGATAACATGTTTTCAGAAGTTCATAAGCATCAAGGTGCTTGCGTACCATGCTGCGAATGGATCTGGCCCTTCCTACATCCAGGACATGGTTAAACCGTACACCCCAGCGCGTGCACTACGCTCTGCATCAGCCAAACGGCTCGCTGCACCCTCGCTGCGAGGGGGACCCAAGTTCCCATCAGCAAAAACACGTGGGTTTGCTGTCCTGGCTCCTAAATGGTGGAATGAGCTCCCCATTGACATCAGGACAGCAGATAGCTTACACACCTTCCGGCGCAGACTGAAAACTCATCTCTTTCGACTCCACTTCGAGCGATATAATTACTAACAAAGCACTTTTATACTAATAAAGGACTGGCTTATCTATAGCCAGTTGAGTAGCACTTGAAATGTTTGGCTCTATGAAACCTGATGTACTTATATGATTCTGTTTTCTTCAAGGTTGTATCTTCTTGGTCGAATGTACTTATTGTAAGTCGCTTTGGATAAAAGCGTCAGCTAAATGTAATGTAATAATGTAATGGATTTGGCCGACATCTATATGTCAGTAGCCAGTAAGTATGACAACAAGTTACCAGTGTACCATTAAGAGAGCATATTGAGATGTTGTTGGTGCTTACCATGATCCCTGGAGCTGAGTTTGTATTCAAAGTTTGCACAAACCAGTTTCACAAAGTGCTAATGCTTATGAAACATCTGCCTGGGGAGAAAAAGGGCAGAGGTTCTTCCTCATGAATCTGGTCATCAGCACAAGTCTTTTAACAACGATGGGGAATGATATATGTATACAAAGAAGGTATGTTTTTTAGGCAAAACCTCACATTGATAACACTGGTCAGGTGATCTTTGGTCACAGGTGTAAGGGGGCGTGGCCTGGGGAACAAGGAAGAGAATTGTTTGTGGTCTGGATGGAGGAAATGTTTTTGGAGGAGTAATAAAGGAGCTTTTAGCCTTCAGTGGAAAGGAGAAAACACGTTTCACTAATTGTTCTACCTCATCCAAAGAAGAACAAACAATGTGATTTGAGGATACTGAGCAGAGGACTGGAAGTCAAGCCAAGACCAGATTCCCAATAACTACATCTGGTAAGCTTGATTCTTTCTGTGTTTTATTGAAAAGCATTGTGTTGGGGTTATATATTATTCCCTTTGGAAAGGAGGACATACAGATTTGAGTTTTGAGGATGTTTGGATTGGATAATGCGAACTGTTTTGAATTGGACACACTTTTGAATGGTTATTTCCATGTGACCTAAGGTTCTTAATATGTTCTGTTGAAGCACAACTAAGATTACTTTATTGTTCTTAGAAGGGCTTTAAAGACACCTTTAGTATTTGAAATCCTTTTTAAAAGCAGGTCTTAGCATTGCAGTAGTTCTTACATTTTCTAACAGCTTGCGCCACTTTAGGTTTCTGCAACCACAGCACTCGTACATATGCTCATATTAAATGCTCTCTAACTTTTATTTAGGTCCTTTCAAGGCTTTATTAAGTAGAACACCAACTTTCCAAAGTGATTGTTGATGTTTGAAAGGCATTGTGTCTCTTTAGTGGTGTTTTCTGCACAGGCCCGGTCTCATCATGGATGGCTCCGAGGGGACCAGAGTACAAGAATTAGGCCAGCTATAAAAAGTGGATGAATCTCACTTTTGAAATGGTTGCCATGAAAGACTTACTAGATGCTACAGTGCAAAGTGAGATAGCGTGAAGCATCCTGTGTGTTTGTGCCTGCAAGACAGAGACTGGAAGCACATCTCGCTTTGTTTATTAATGAAGGGGAACAGTGAGTGCTTCTGTGCGTGTATCGGTTTCTGCCGAGAGGGTGATGGAAAGCGAGAGAGAATGAGGAGTGTCTTTACATCTGTGCGTGGGAGGATATTTGCTAGAAAATGTCATACCTGTCATGTTTCCTAAATAACATTTATCAAATTGCGAGATCAAATTTAAAGAGCAACACGCCTCATTTTAAGTACAGTTTGCAATCTGAAAGCTCTCGACAGGCAGACCTTTCTCTAATCCCATTGATATTCAAAACCTGGCGTCTGTGCGTGTGAGCTCACACCGGTGTGTTCACACGTTGAATTCTTACGATCCCTTGTGGCAAGAAGAGATCAATAAGAATCAGAATCCCTTTATTAGTCCCACAGAGGGGACATTTGCATCGTTGCAGCAGGAAAGAGCCACACGCAGCTTAATGTTACATATGTTGAGAAAAAAGTACTAAGTTATGATATAATAAAAATGTAATATAAAAAATAAAAGTAAAAGAAAAAATACTTTCCAAAATACAAAAATACAAATCCTGTAACAGTTCGTATATTACACAGTTATTAATGGCATATGTATATAATGTATATATTGCACATAGTTTGATGGTATTTAACTGCAGCAAGTTACACAATTTACAAGATACAAAATGCAAAAAAGACACACCTTGTAACGGTTCTAAGGATTTAGCAGCCAGTTATAAATTACACAGTTATTAACGGCATATATATATATATATATATATTGCACATATTGCACATAGTTGTTTGGTATCAACTGACTCGAGCTTTACTGAAGTTAGCCTTTTCTTTAATGTACAGACTGCTCAAATCAAATCAAATCAAAGTTTATTTATAAAGCACATTTAAAAGTGATTTCTGGTCGGGCCAAAGTGCTGTACATGTAATAAATACTACAATCACTTAAAAACACATTACTACATTCATAATAAAAGACAATAAATTACAACAGATATATAGAAAACACAGGGAAAAGTCAGGAGTCGTGCTCCGCTCTGACTAAAAGGCCAGGGAGAAGAAGTGAGTTTTAAGTGTAGAATTAAAACGCCCTAGGGTCTGGGCCGACCTCACATGGAGGGGCAGAGTGTTCCAGAGCCTAGGGCCAGCTGCTGCGAAGGCTCGGTTCCCTCGGGTTTTGAGCCTGGTCTTGGGCACTACCAGCAGCAGCTGGTCAGCAGACCTTAAAGCTCTGCCTGGGGTGTAGCGATGGAGGAGTTCGGCTACATAGGCCGGAGTCAGCCCATTTAGTGCTTTAAAAACAAATAAAAGGAGTTTAAAATCAATTCTGAACCGAATTGGAAGCCAGTGCAGTGAGGCCAGAATTGGGGTGACGTGGTCACGCTTTTTGTGGCCAGTGAGAATACGTGCAGCTGCGTTCTGCACTAGCTGCAGGCGATGAATTGACGCCTGGTCCATACACACGTACAGAGCGTTGCAGTAGTCCAACCTCGAGGTAACAAAGGCGTTAATAACCCTTTCCAGGTCTTTAAAAGATAAAAACGACTTGGTCTTGGCCAATAGTCGTATTTAAAAAAAGAAGCAGGTTTTGACTACACTGCTGACCTGCTTATCGAATTTAAAAGCGCTCAGGTACAGACTGGGAGAAACAATGAATGCTGCTCCAACTTGGCCAACTTCCTTCAAACATCATTAAACTTCTCCTCGTCTCAGAGGCAGAGTTCAGTTGAAAGAAGGTGTTTGGGCCTGTGAATCAAAACAGTATTCTGAACACATTCCTGTTTTGATATTTCAGGCTTGTCGGAGGTTTACTTGGACCTCCTTCAGCCAATTTAGGGGATTTACAAACAGACAGGAGAAGTAACTGAAGCTGGGCCCAGGCAGGAAATGTTAGTGTCTAATAAAAGATGAAAGATGTTGGCAAAGCTAGTAGCTATCAGCTTTGGTGACACACTGAAGTGGCAATATATTTATTTCCTCGCCAAATATTATTGAAGGTCAACAACGCCAGTGAGGGTCTTTTATCAAAGCTTTCTTTATAAATGAAAGCTGAATGGGTGTAACTGGAATATTACTCAGCTGGAGCTGGAAATGGAGCCATGTAGTCGCCATTTGTGTTCGCTCTTCCCATCACATCGTAATAATTTTGAAAGGCTTTAAAGGTCCCATGTCATGGCCATTTCTACTGATCATAATTCCATTGTTGAGGTCTACTAGAATAGATTTACATTGTTCAATGTTCCAAACTCACATTGGATTCTCACAGCATCTCTGTATAGTATGTGTATTCACTCTCTGTCCTAAACGGCTTGTTGGAGCTCCTGCCCCCCCCCCCCTCCCTGTGAGCCCAGAGTGCTCTGATTGGTCAGCTCGCCCGTGTGAGCTGGCTTACTGGTGTGGTTTCCTGCTTGCTGCGAGACATCGCGAATGGACGCGGGAAGGGGGGTGCATCATCTTCGAGGCTCCACTAGCACCCGCATCCCCCCCCCGCACCCGCACCCCCAAACGCGACGCACCACAGTTTCGCCGCGCTGCGATCGAGGCTCCACTAGCAACACCCCCCCCAGTGCGTCACATTTTCGCCGCTAAATGAGTGTGAGTGTGTGAGTGTGTGTGTGGTTGTGTGTGGTGTGTGTGTGTGTGTGTTTGGTGTGTGTGTGTGTGTGTGTGTGTGTGTGTGTGTGTGTGTGTGGTGTGTGTGTGTGTGTGTGTGTGTAGTGTGTGTGTGTGTGTGTGTGTGTGTTGTGTGTGTTGTGGTGTGTGTGTGTGTGTGTGTGGTGTGTGTGTGTGTGTGGTGTGGTGTGTGTGTGTGTGGTGTGTGTGTGTGTGTGTGTGTGTTGTGTGTGTGTGTGTGTGTGTGTGTGTGGTGTGTGTGTGTGTGTGGTGTGTGTGTGTGGGTGTGTGTGTGGTGTGTGGTGTGTGTGTGTGTGTGTGTGTGTGTGTGTGTCGTGTGTGTGTGGGTGTGTGTGTGGTGTGTGTGTGTGTGTGTGTGTGTGTGTGTGTGTGGTGTGTGTGTGTGTGTGTGTGTGTGTGTGTGTGTGTGTGTGTGTGTGTGTGTGTGTGTGTGTGTGTGTGTGTGTGTGTGTGTGTGTGTGATGAGCTCCACTGATTGGTCCATTTGGGTATGGGCACGTCACTATACCCAGGAAGTAAACAATGGAAAAAGAGAAATCTCCAACGAGGCGTTCTGGGGCAGCACAGAGAGGTATTTTCTGTGTTAGAGTTTTACTCGCTACAGGGTGTACTTTGAGGGTTTGTGACTCTGCAGACCGTTTACATGCAGAACAACCTTCATAACACACAAGGGGACGGGTAATAACCGGAAAAGCATGACATGGGCCCTTTAAGTGAAGTTGTCTGACTGACCAACCAGATCTCTAGAGACTGCTTTAACTACTCTATTCAGATTGCAAACATTGTGGTGGTTCAACACAAGGTTACACAGGATTTAAGGTTTTATTAGCCTTTAATCTGCTAGTTTGACTTACTTTCATGGTCAAAATTCAATTTCATGGTTCCTTGACTTTAGTTACCTAAGAACTTGGTGACATTGTAAATGGACTGTACTTATATGGCGCTTTATCAGATATTTTCGACCCCTCAAAGCGCTTTACATAATGAGTAATTCCCCCATTCACACCTCATTCATACAGAGCAGTACCACTTGCTCTAGGGAATCTAACACTCACACACTCACTCACACACACACACACACACACCACACACACACACACACACACACACACACACACACACACACACACACACACACACACACACACACACACACACACACACACACACACACACACACACACACACTCACTCACACACCGTTGGCCATTGGGAGCAACTGGGGGTTCAGTATGTTGTCCACGGACACATCAACATGTTGACTGCTCGGGCTGTTGAAAGGCGATTGCAGTCTCTCGCAGCCTTTTGGTTTATTTTTTCCAACTGTCATTTTGTGATGTGTCATTAGTTCTTCAAGTGTTGATTTGCTGGGAATTAATTGTGTAAGTTCATTCAGGAGAGTCCAGGTGGAGTTGCTAGTCTTTTTTGTCTAAAGTCATCACATTGAGTGCACACCTTGTCTGTTCTGACTAAATCGACTGTAAGCCTGTCTTTATATCGCCTCCTTGTTCTTTTTGAACATCAGCTGAAAAGATTCCCGACCTAGTGTCCTTCTAAATGTAAGTGTCTTTAATGTTAATATTCTCTTTTTAACTTCTACTTAAGCTAAGGTTAAACTCAGGGTCTATTCTTTGTACACGTTACTATTTTCTCAACACAATATACTGTATTACGTTAGCTAGCTAGCGGTCGAGTTTAGATGATATCCCCCAAAAATATAATTTTGAGACTCGCTGTGTCGACTTATTCTAACCTTAATCATAATGGGAGAGTTTATCTAATCGAGGGTTACCATTTAGGCACAACCCTAGTAGCATAAGTGCCACATCCTTTTTGCATCTATAGGCTACATGAAAAAGCTAAGGTTTAACCTCTATTTTCCATAAGCTATTAACTGCTATTTAATTGTACTGAACAGTTTTTAATACCGTATACTTTCCTTCCATATGGGTACAATTTCAACTTCTGCCTGATCAGAATTTATCATTACCAACACATAGCAACACACACACTTTCCTCACTAATTTATTTATCTATTTCTCGTCTCTGTCGGCCGGGAGCTTCGTGGTTAGATATTATAACATTTCGACTTCTCTTTTCTCTCCAATTCCACTTTAATTTCTTCCACACTCCTCTAATTTCTGCCTCTCCTCTGCCATCTCATTGTGCTCTCCGTTTCCTTGTTAGCTCGGCTCGGGTCTCTCACCTCTCATTAGCTTCCCCTCTGCTGACTGGAGACACCTGTCCTCCAGTCCCACTGCGGCTTCTGTTTAAATCAATTTCCATGTTAAATAGCTGCTGGAGGGTGAGGGCGGGAGGCGGCGAGGGCCGTATTCGGGCATGGAGGAGTGTTGGGGGGAATGGAAGAGGTTGAGACATTACATGAACCACAACTCTTTCACACCGCGCTGACCCTGCAGGCTGATCCACGGCTCCTGTCTTGTTCTGTCTCCCCGACCCTTTCCCTTCTCTGGTTCGGCCCTTTATCACTTCGTGTTTTCCCCCTTTGGCTTTTCTCTTTTTTATTTCCCTCTCTGTGCTTCTGTTTTTTTTTCCTTTCTCTTTCTGGCTTTTGCTTCCATTCTCCCAGCGCGGCCCAGGGCATGTTCTCATTTCAGATGAGAACTAAAAAGAGTTGTGACAAGGCTGTGTGTGTGTGTACTTTCTGCAACACAGGATTCGCTTCACTTATTAATCTCCCCTTCACAAAACCTTTTTGGCTAAACAGAATATGCCTTTATGTTAGTCCACATGTCATAACCCATTATCATTTCCTTCTTTACAAGCATACAGCCGAGATGCAGTCAAGCATCATTATAGTATTTTTCTGCAAATAAAATCAACCGTGAGAACCTGAAATAACCTGTTACTGTAGAGTCTGTCTGGCAATTAGTCAAAAAGGTCAATGTATCCAAGTCTCTTTCGGAAAGTGTGCTGCATCACAGATTACAAGTCCTATTTCAGACTGTAAAAGCAAGGTGAAGACCATTCCTAAATATGGTCATGATGAGCACTGTATACATGTTCATCAATACTTCTGATATATTTAAATGCGATGACGTTTTTATTGTAAAGGGTACTCTACCCAGGAGCCTAGAGAAATGTTTGACAATTGGCTAAAGCGGTATCTAACTGTTGGGATAGTTTGGCTTTATTTGCAAGATTTACTTTTGATAATTGCTCTGAGCTTGTTGCCCAATAAAATCCACACCAACTATTCTCAATGTATTCGACATACCTCCACATATTTGAGTCTCTTTCTTCCTACTGCTTCTTTACACCCGGCATCACTGTCTTTTGGTTTGGCACCTTCAACACCTCCAAATCACACATTCAACACATCCATGCACCCTTTAATTGCCCATTTACCCGCTCCATCTTGGTTTTGCTTTAACCTCTTCTTATGAAATTCTGTTGGTTTTAAAAAGGATATATTATGCAAAACGTCCAGGTTCATATTTGTATTTTGTGGCACACACACACACACACACACACACACACACACACACACACACACACACACACACACACACACACACACACACACACACACACACACACACACCACACACACACACACACACACACACCATGTATACATCACTTCAGGGGACATTACATTGACTTACATGCATTTCCTGGAGACTTATCCTAACCTTAACCATAACCAACACATGCCTAACCCTTACCCTTACCCTTAACCTTAACCTAACCCTAATCCTAAACCTAACCAGGTCTTCACCCTAAAATTAATGATTCCCCTCATGGGGACCTCCAATTTGTCCCCATAAGGGAAGCCAGTCCCCACACGTGACTATGTAAACAGATTTAGGTCCCCACAAGTATAGTAATGCTAGAACACACACACACACACACACACACACACACACACACACACACACACACACACACACACACACACACACACACACACACACACACACACACACACCATACAAGCTACCCGTGTTTTCTACGTTAGCAAAACAATCTAGTTAATGGAAGCACTAAGCACTGCTGGAAACTGGATTTTGCCCCGCTGCATGTTAAATCTACGCAGTGATTATCCCGGATTACACGTGTAAAGCTGCATTAAACTACCGGACTATCGGCTGTATTTCTGTCGGTGTGTGTGGATGATACTGACAGCTCACTGACTCATGTAATAAGTAGTCCAACAACCATTCTGTGCCATTGTCACTAGCCTATGTATAATTATCGCCCAGATTAGTGAACATACAATGCAAATGACTTGTTAATCACTCAACTGTGTGTGTGTGTGTGTGTGTGTGTGTGTGTGTGTGTGTGTGTGTGTGTGTGTGTGTGTGTGTGTGTGTGTGTGTTAGTTTCCAGCGTGCAAACTCTGCTGAGCACCCTATTTGAGGAGATTAAAAATAAATTACTCGCTCTTAATCCCCATATAAAAAAGAAATGAGACTGATTGCTGATAATCCCTTCACTTTAAGATTCATGATATGGTGAGTAAACTAATAGAGTACATGTATACAATACATGTACATGTATATGCATATCACGTACACACACATGGTGAAACCCCCGAATATGATGAATAATGTCAACGTGTAAAAAATATCCCCTGGGCAAGTTTATCATTCAAATTTTTTGCATGCACAGTGTTTATTCGGCTTCTTGCCCCACGGGAGGAATTCATTATGAAATCACTCCAGATGAAATAATAAAGTCAGGCCCTCACACCGCCGCTTCCAACGAGTATTGGATTTGGATCATGCTTGGCGAGGCAGCGTTTAGTGTTCACAAAGCTGAGGAGGCATAAACGGCAGCATCTTTATTATAAATCACGTTTTCTATCTATAGGATCAAAGCCTCACGGGTCAAGCTGGTGTGTGAGTTTGGTATAAATCATATTTTTTAGAGTTGAAGGATTGGATGGTGCTTTTTTTATCTGGAAGCTGTGTAAACCCTCTCGGTGGAAAGTTAATGAATTTAATATAATCCAGACAAAGGATCATTATGATAACAAAAAAAAAAAATGTACTGGTAAACCACAGTGCTTAAATCTAACAAATCTGCCTTATTATTAATACTAAGGTGGGGTGGAAGATAGTCATCATGCATTTTGTAAGATGATTGTGAGATAGTAAGAATAGGAAATCTTAAATTAACAAAGGTATCAGGATGCTAGAAAAGTGACAAATGATTTGAAAAAGGATTGGGATTTAACCATTTGATTTCAAATTATTGCAGAAAATAACCTTTGTGGCAAACACACATGTATACTTATTAGTGTTGCACGGTGTACCGATAACGCATGCGGCTCTTTGCCTAGTTTCATGCGGCTCTTCAGTTCATATCGAATTTTGTGTGAGTTTGGGGGAGAGACACTGACTCCTGACTAGTGTTGCACGCAGGGCCGGCCCTGACCAATTTGCTGCCCTAGGCAAGATTTTAGCTCCCCCCTCCCCTCCCCCAAAAATGCAGACACTCACTATGACTTGCACATGCATGCACGTGCACGGTTGTGGCATGACCACCAAAACAGTTACATATGGACACAAGATGTGTGGGAATGTATTTAGTATCCTATCCATTTGAACATGATTTAAGTGGGGGGTGGACCTAACCTCCTCTTGGGGGGTATGGGGGTATGCTCCCCTGGGAAGATCTATGGATATCTCTCTCAACACCCATATGAAACAGAACTGTAAGCAGATTTTCTTTTTATTTATGGATATTTTACAAATCACTCCCCTTTCAAACTCTATTCTTGTTTAGAACACATTTTTTGTACTGTCAGTATTTTATACTATAAGAGAATAGATGAAAATATATTCTCTTATTTTTTTATAACTATAATGATCATATAAAGCTGTGCCTTTACCTCACTGAGCTGAGGTTATCAGAGCCGCTCAGTCTTTTAGGAGAAAGCTCTCTTCCCCCCCCCCCCCCCCCCCACAGTAAATTCCAATGTTAATAAAAGCACACAGAAGCTGTATACGTTTTTTGGGAGTTTGATTTATTTTAAATGAACACTAATACAAAATTAAAACCTATAATTGCACACTAAAACCATTATTTCAAAAAAAGAACAATTTCACATAAACCTCTGGTTCTTCTGGGGATGGGGCAGTTCAATTTGATTTTGGGGTGGGGGGGGGCGCCATAGTTTATGGACGCTGTACGCAATATAGGCGTAGTTCTGTTAGTATAAGATAATAAGATGTACTTTGTTAATCCAAAATCGGGAAATTGTGTTGTTATGAAAAAATAAAATGTGTTTTTAATTTCTAACTTATTTTTTGTTTCCAATTTTTGGCGCCCCCCACTGATTGATGCGCCCTTAGCATTCGCCTATACTGCCTATGCCAAGGGCCGGCCCTGGTTGCACGGTACCGATACTTGAAAGGTACCGCGATACCCTGCCGTTAAAAACGTTACTATTCCTCCGTTTCATTAGTATCGGTACTTTAAGAATGACGGGGAAAAGTACTTCGGTGAGAAAGGGCCGTTTTAATAAGAGCCGTGTGTGTTCAGCGCTCTGCTTCCACTCCCTGCACTGCAGCCGTGCCTGTAGTCCCTCCCTCTCAAGCACGCTCTAAGTCCCTCCCCTCTCTCGTGCACGCTCTAAGTCCCTCCCCTCTCTCGTGCACGCTCTAGCTGCCAGAGCATGTGAGAAAACGAGAAGCATGGCTGCAAGTGGGAGTGCTGCCGCTGCGCCTCGGCTTGTTGACCAAAAAGACGCCAGAAGCGAAATTTGGAAGTATTTTAGCGATATCTCTGACAGTGAGGACAAGCCTACGGACACCACTCTGTAAGAAATGGATTAATTTTATTTAATACGAATTCTTGTCATTTATTTTAGTATTTATTGTTCTCATTGTTTAAAAGTTTGTTATGGTTCTGGTGTGAAATAAAGCACAATAAATTACATTTAAGACTGTTTCCCTTTTTTTAAGAAAAGTATAGAAAATACTATTATATTATTATTAATACTATTATTATAATGTCCGTCTTTTCACTGAATTGTCGTCTTGAAAAGGGTACTCACAACAATTCCGCAACAACTTCATCTTCACCTGTTCCACTTTTCATTTCAACGTTAAGAACAATAAAACGGCATGAATTGCTTCGTCGCATTCATCTAGATCCTCTGTCTCGAGCCAGTTAACTAGCGGGCCTTCTAGAATACCCTGGAACCGAGGGGAACTCTGAAAGAATACACCCATTGGCTACAAATCAATATATGATTGGTTGATCAAACTGTCAGTCCAAACGTACGCTCTCATTCAGTGCAACGGCCAGGGCATTCGATCAAGGATGTAGAATACCTTGTTGAAGGATATTCTACCCAGAGACCCAGAACAAGATCTGATTGGTTGCTTTCTTTTCTAACACAAAACCACTGAAATGCGAAGTGCATGGTCCGAGAAGGACAAACAAATCAACGTAACACTAATATTACAGATCAACAACACAGATACCATTCTCATTTATTCATTTTATTTATATAATTAAATCGATTTTTTGTTTGTTTTATCTGAGTGTTCCAGGGTATTCTCTGAATACCTTGAAGGCCCTGACGGTTTGCCACTGGTAGTTTCCCATCACCATTGATTTGAAATAGATACAGTTTAACAATAGTTACTGGTCAGTCTTCAAACGCTGCTCAAAGCTATGCTCATGCATAGTAAGTCATTCTGAAAGAAAGTTTAGTAAGCATTTCTGTCTACCCTAAACGCACTGCAAAGCATTTAGCCAGCAATGCGAATGGGATAAGCTCGGTCTTTGCTCAGTAGGTTCTGCATGGAATAATGATATGGCCAAACAACGCTCAGACAAATCTGTTCCAAACAGTAAAGGGTGGAGACTTCTCTTGTATCTCCTTCCCCCCACACTGTCTGCTGCCTTTTGTCTTCTCCTCTCAGACCTGTCAGGCAGAGTAGAGTCACATCTGCTCCCGTATCTCCTTCAAGTCAGGGGGACTCAGTTGGCAAAGCTGCCAGCTGCTGGCCAGAAAGTGTGAGTGTGTGTGTGTGTGCAGTATGTGTGTGTGTGGCAGCGGCGTGCATGCATTGGTGTGTGTGTGAGCGTTGATGGCTAGTAGTTAACCAGCACTTGACACAAGGGACATCATTAGGCTTTGCTCGGCAGAAACGGGGATAAAGATGGAGGAAATTAAAGAGAAGTCCACTGCTGTCTTATTCCAAAGATGTTGTGACTCCGGTTTAATTTTCCTTCCTTGCTCTGTTCTGCTCTCACTCCTACACAACTTACTATTTCTTTAGCAACAGACTGCAAGCTCCCTTACTGTACGTGTTCTTCCACGTCTTCCTTTACTCTTGCCGCCCCTCACAGGCATTCTCAAGAAAGACAGTGGATCAGATGCTGATCAAGAGAAGTAATGGCCAGGCTAGAAATCAAACTGAACCAGGATTTATTTGCAAGGAAATAATGATGTGCATCTCCTTCTTTACGTTTTCCAGAAAA
This sequence comes from Gymnodraco acuticeps, assembly GCF_902827175.1. NCBI lineage: Eukaryota > Metazoa > Chordata > Actinopteri > Perciformes > Bathydraconidae > Gymnodraco > Gymnodraco acuticeps. The sequence goes on along the minus strand of NW_022990725.1, from coordinate 53,575 downwards.
TATATATACAACAGCTTTTGAACGTTTGTGGAAATAGGCTCTAAGTTCAAAGCTTTTAAATTGAAGTACATTTCAGCTTGTTCCTTCTGAGGCAAGGCAAGTTTATTTATATAGCACTTTTCAAGGCAATTCAAAGTGCTTTACAAAAAATGAAAGACATTAAGAAAATGGCATTTAAAATCAGTCATTAAAAAGAAAAGCTAATAAAAGAAACATTAAAAGAAAAAATACATGGATCAAAGTTACAGTGCAGTCTAAGATATGAATAGTTCAATTAAAAGCAGCGACAAAAAGAAAAGTCTTCAGCCTTGCAATTAAAGACCAGATCTCTCTGAAGAAAGTGAGATGACCGTGACCTCATAACTTCGCATTTCCTGAATGGCACGTAAACAATCTCAACGGAAAGTCAAATAGGATCTTTTGTTGTGTACACAGTTTACAAATTCCCAGGTTCAACAGAAACATGTTGTAATCAAAGTCAAAGTAGACACGGTTCTTTCACCCAGGAGGCCTTTTTGTGTCCTGTGTGAAACCAGAAATCAATGTTGACTTAGTTTTATACACTGAACAAAAATATAAACGCAACTCTTTTGTTTTTGCTCCCATTTTTCAAGAGATGAACTCAAAGATCTAAAACATTTTCTATATACACAAAATAACCATTTCTCTCAAATATTGTTCACAAATCTGAAAAAGTCTGTGATAGTGAGCTCTTCTCCTTTGCCGAGATAATCCATCCCACCTCACAGGCGTGGCATATCAAGATGCTGATTAGACAGCATGATTATTGCACAGGTGTGCCTTAGGCTGGCCACAATAAAAGGCCACTCTGAAACGTGCAGTTTTGCTTTATTGGGGGGGGTCTGGGGGGGTCCGAAATCCAGTCAGTATCTGGTGTGAGGGGTAGGGTTAGGGTTAGGGTAATGTTGTGAATCGAGTGGCTGGTAACTGAAATCACCGTGGAGAATAACACCAACAATTTCAGCCCTGCAGCACACTAGCAGTCTGTGGCAGTGAAGTCATATTATGAGTGCTTTTTGGGGCTCAGACTGAAACTGCACCAATTACAGGACAAACTGTGTCTGCTGGAGATCACAAGAGTAAGGAGCACAGTAGTCGCAGGAAAAATAACAACCAAGGTAACTGCTGTTTGTTCACATATAACCAAATAAACCCAGGTTTCTAAGCGAACGTTAATGTTCATTTCCGTTTAAAACTCTAAATATCCCACCCTCAGCTCTTAAAATGAAGTAAAAAAAGGATAGAGTGGATAAACCATGCAGTTCTTGGCCGTGCAAATTCCCCAGATACATGTTGAAAGTCATGTGACAAGCCATTAAAGCCCTCTCTGGGACAGATGGAGCACACCAGTTACATTTAATGGGAAAATGTGCTTTTTACAGTCGAATAAAGCACTTCTGCTTCACTGCCCATCCACAGCAGTGACCTCCCCTGCAGCTCTGGACCAGAGTGAGGAAAATAAGCAGACATGAGCAAAAAAAGCAAATTGTTAAAGAGGGATGTAAAAGAGACATAAAAGGAGTAGAGGCAGTTTGTCCTTAACAAAGCACGCCAAGCTCTTCAAAGCTCTTCTCCCCCCCACATTTCTTCCACTTTGAGTTTGGAGCATTTAGACTCGGGCATCGTAGCAGTGCTCGTGTTTCATCCCTTGAAAATGAGAAGGAATGAGGCTTTGTATTATAGTGGCACAGCTCAGATGAGTTTTACTTAAGCCCACGCACGCAGACAATGCATGACCATAAATAAATGATCTCGCTGTGATACTCTGCAGCAAGAAGTACAGCAGAAGCAAGAGGAGAGGAGATGTAAGGGCACTAAAAGGAAGGAATGGGGGATGGGAGAAAGGGAGGGAGGGGAAACGTTGGCAGATGCTAGAGAGACATAGCATCGCATTAAAGGCCAAGGCCAAAGACTCCTCACCCGTTAATGAGATTCTGTCTCTATCTTTCTCCGTAAATTCTGTCCCTCTCAATCCTCCTCTCGCTTCAGACTTTAAATTCTCCTTGTTTTGCAGCATATATTCTCCTGAGCTTAATGCTTAGCTGCTAAAACGGAGCAACTATTTCTTTAACTTTGTTTTGATAATATCGGAGTGCTTTGGGTGCTGTTGCTAATTAGGTAATTGATTATTCAATTACGTTAGCTTGGTGGGTTCACACTGAATAACAAACTTTCATGAATGTGATCTAAAATTCAGTGGTTCTCAACTGGTCAGGCCTCGGTACCCACTTTTTCCTTAGTCAATAGATCGCGACCTGAAATTTTGAACCACTCAAATCTATTCAACAAAAAATCGTACAGTAAAATATACTCTTTTCAGCATACATTATTAATTAAAGTGAAGTACAGTGCATATATCCAGGGCTGCACATAACTGGTGCGCAGGTGCGCATGCGCACCTCCGCCAAAAAAAGAGCACCGGGTCATTTGAAACAAAGCGCATTTGCGTACCAACATTGAGAGGGAGAGAGAGAATAGAAAAGAGAAAATAGAGGAGAGAGAGAGAAGAGAGAAGAGAGAGAGAGAGAAAGATATTTGCGAGTTGCATATGAACCATGATATGAACTCAGGGCCGGCCCGTAGCGCTGGCTAGATGTTCGCCTAGGGCGCCAGATCTGGGGAGGTGCTGCACTGGCAGTTCTGGGAGGGAAAAAAACATTTTGACCGTTGGGGCTCATCCTAATTTTCGGCCTTGATGTAACAATATTCACAATTAAGTAAATGTAACACCCTTTTCACCCCGGTTCCACCTTTCATTTGCCACGATGTGCGCTGATGAAAATGGGGGATGTTGGCTTATCTGGCGCCCGCAGCTCACAGACAAAATGCGAGTGAGCGAGGGAGAGAGGGAGGGTGGTACCAGCGCTGTTGTTATTATAATCTGGTGCCGTGCTAGCTGCTCTAACGGAGATAAGAAGAAGATGTTTCTACAATAATGTGGAGTGAGAGTCCTCTCCAGTCAGACTGAGAGGCTGATAAGTTAACTACAGCTCAGTGAGGTAAAGGACTCTTAGTCTAAGTTCAAACGGTTTGGTCACAATTTATGTAAACGCATATTTCCAAGGCACTCCTTTATAATTATTGGGATAAACAGGTTTTAAATCATTCCAATGTATACTATAGGACAGTAACCAAAAATATCCTTTAAAACTGGAGAGATACAAAAAAAATGCATAAATAAATAAATGTTAAGGTAAAATAAGATATGAATGAACAACACAAATAAAATAAGTTACATTAATTTGTTATTGGCTATGGTAGGCTATTGGTTATGTTCACATACTTATTTGATTACATCCACTTGTCTAAGATGACAACAGAGACTTTCGACCCAAAACCAGCTGTTGACTTGTGGATGCAAGCAGCTAATCACAGACTCAACCAGAGAGGAAGAAGTAGGCCTACATCATCAGCTACCATGTCTGACAGAGAGGAAGACAGTGAGGAGAACAGTCAGGAGGGTAGTGATGACAGCTTGTAGGATTACTGGTCGTGCTAATGTTGTCTTGTGTTCACCTCTGCATGTGTTTTCAGTGTTCACCTCTGCATGTGTGTTCTGTGTTCACCTCTGCATGTGTGTTCAGTGCCGTGTCTGGCAAATAAAGTCAAGACCCCCTCAAAAGTTACGGTTTATTTCATTTTAAGGATGAGCACCAAGCAACATCTCCAGGTGCTCCTTTGAGAACCAGGGAAAAAAAGTTATGTGCACCCCTGCTTATATCCCTTATATCCCTTCACAGAACTAAAGTATGCTTTTAAAAAAGGTTTCATGAGATGTTGGAATCAAAGCTGAACTGCATAACATAAAAAGGCACACATGCTGAAAACCCAACCCCAGAAGGGGGTCTGGGGGGATTCTCCCCCAGGAGATTTTTTTGAAATACTAACATAAACTACCCATTCTGGTACTCTGAGAAGAAAATAAATAAATGTATTACTACCCGACATATTAATAATATTTTATGCCATTGTTTGTTTTTCACTTAGTTCTGAAGCTTGCTGCTCCTCACAGAGAGAAGAGCAAAGAGGAGAGAGTCTGTGTGACTTACTTTAAATTGTGGGTAAGGGTAGATAGCTCCCATTGTTCTGTGACCTGTCAATCATCAAACCGGGGGTCATATTTCATTATGTGTTCATTTGTATCTGAAGTTGTACCCATGGATGTATAAAGAAGAGTTCTCCCGCAAAGTTATTCTCCGTGGGGACTTCCGGCAACAATCTTGATTCTGATCAAAGGCCAGAAGACTCGGAAAAACATCAGCAAAGATGTTTTATTGAAAAGATGATCACTACGTGACAGAAGTTTTCAAAACCGTTCATGGTCTCCGGTACTTCCAGTCCAACGCCTACTGCATGCACAGCGTTAGAAAATCGGGCCTACAAAATAAAAGTTTGACGTTTTCCCCCCCCAAAAAAAATAATATTTTTTTCTAAAAATGTTTTTCTTCATTCACACATCTGCAACCCACTTGAAACGGGTCCGCGACCCACTTTTGGGTCACGACCCACCAGTTGAGAACCACTGATCTAAATCCTCTGAAGGCATGTGGAGGAAATGTTAAGTTAACATCCTAGGATTTAATCCATCCAAAGTAGCTTGTTATCTTCAGGGGAAAATTCAGCATCGTGCCATTACTTTGAAGGCCGAATAGTCTGAAAAACGTCCCATTTGACTTTTCAAACCGAATGCTTATTTGTCCAAAACCTTGCAGTATCTGTTCCTCTCTGGATTGTCTTGTTTTGCTGTGTTTTGAGGACATATCTGGGCTTCAATCTCTAAAACTTTAGCAACCAAGTGCCAGATCGTAAGCATGCACCAAAGAGGAAGTTAAGGAAAAGGTGAACACTGGAAGGGGAAATCCAATTTTCCTTCAGGGATAAATTAAAGGTCCCATGTCATGCTTTTCCGGTTATTACCCGTTCCCTTGTGTTATGAAGGTTGTTCTGCATGTAAACGGTCTGCAGAGTCACAACCCCTCAAAGTACACCCTGTAGCGAGTAAAACTCTAACACAGAAAATACCTGTAATGGTAATGTTGTGAATCGAGTGGCCTGTGTTCGTCGTCCATAACATACGCCTGCCCATACCATAACCCCACCACCACCATGGGCCACTCGATTCACAACATTACCCTAACCCTAACCCTACCCCTCACACCAGATACTGACTGGTTTTCGGACCCCCCCAGACCCCCCCCAATAAAGCAAAAATGCACGTTTCAGAGTGGCCTTTTATTGTGGCCAGCCTAAGGCACACCTGTGCAATAATCATGCTGTCTAATCAGCATCTTGATATGCCACACCTGTGAGGTGGGATGGATTATCTCGGCAAAGGAGAAGTGCTCACTATCACAGACTTTTCAGATTTGTGAACAATATTTGAGAGAAATGGTTATTTGTGTTCATAGAAAATGTTTTAGATCTTTGAGTTCATCTCATGAAAAATGGGAGCAAAAACAAAAGTGTTGCGTTCATATTTTTGTTCAGTGTATATAAACACTACAAAACTGATTTTGACCATTTTTGCCAAGTCTGAAGGTCTCTAAAAAAAAGTGTATAATTTGGTGTTGGGGTCTGGGGAGACCCAGCAGAATTGTTGTGGGTGCCTCGAGGTCAAATTTGGCCTAATCAAGATTCATCTTTGACTTTAGACGCCCCTCCCCCTTCATTAACTGTAACAATAATTGTTCGCAACATGCACCTGGTCTCCCCTCCCTCTGCCCCCCTCCCCCCATGGGAACTCCACCTTTCTCAAAGAACATGTGCGCTAACACTTGAACCTGAACTCACACATGCACGTGTGAAATATGTGGTGTCATGTGTTTTGGGGCCATAACATTAAATACAACAGGATTGCACGGTTATGAATGCATTATAAGTTAGTTATGATGTACTTAAAACAATATTGGATCATAGTCATTTTTTGTGTGTGTTTTGGACTGAGATAAATCATGGGTCAAAATGTACCCGCGAACACCACGGTAACAGCTTTTGAACACAACACAAGGGTTAACAACATACAATACAAACCACATGTTGTGCAAACATACGCATGCAGCTGGTATCGATCAGTGTTTCTTAATTGACCTTTTGTGTGTCCGTATTGACATATGGTGAAGGTACATGGAGACAGATAGAGGGTAAAGTAACCCGAGGCGTTTAAGATCCTGGCATTGAAATGATGGCTGCTGTAGCACAATGAATTTCACGCACAAGTGCACCAACGAGACATGCAGCCGGATCAATATGTGTTGTAGGTTGGACTTACAGCACTTAAAACCGCTATTGATCAGTGTGCCTTTTGGCTTTCGTAACTCACCGTGACCCCGGTCCATTTTCCAGCGAGTCCTAAGGTCTCTGGGTGAATAAGATTAGGAAAACAACGATAAACAATCAACTCCGTGGAGGAAATACGGCAACTAAGAAAACTCTTGGATCCATTTTAGAGCCAAAGCCAGCAGTGGAGCGAGAGAGAAAGTGTTAAATCGTGTGACAAAAATAAATGAGGTTAGCAACATAAATCTTTCACGCTGATGTTGGAGAAGGTCAATAAGAATAACAATAGTGTGCTATGATTACCGTGTAATAGGGAGTATAATAACTTTCCCATAATGCGATTTGTCAAAATGCCGTGAAATAAGGTGGTACTTTTATAGGGTGCTAATAACCTTTAGAAGAACTCAGAAACTACACCTGTGCTTTGACTTGAGGACATAAATAAAATAATGTAGTTCTGAGCTTAAGCTGTCAAAAAAGTCCTTTCCCCTGTAGCTGTCAGAACAATGGATTTTGGGGTTGAAAGTATGCATAATTCACACTGAAAACAAAATCCGCCCTTGGGTCATGTATCGACCTCCTGCAAAAACTTCATTCACAATATAACGTGTCCCAAAGATTCAATATGTTTGTTGTAATATTTAGTTATCTCTAGTTATCTCTAGTTACCTGTCTGCTGTCGATTGTGTATAACGGCCCGTCCACACCACAGCTTCGAGAGCTTCAAAAACGGTTTCCAACGCGTCTGCCCATTCACTTTGAATGGGGTGACATCACTTTTCGCCGAACTGCATTGTGGGAAGCAGAGCGGAGCTTTCCCGGCGTTTCAGGCTGCAAAAGTTGAGCAATGTTCAACTTTTGAAGCTTCTGAAGCTTTCGGTGGAAGCGTCAGCCAATCAAATCATATGCCGGTACAAGCTCTAGCCAATCAAACCGCTGCTTGTGTGTCAGGGGCGGGAGAATCATGTGATTGGTTGTTGGTCGAGCTTCAGACACGCCCAGCTCCAAGCTTTTTTTGAAGCTGTCGTGTGGACGGGCCGTTAGACGTATCTATATGAAGCTTATTTCACATACTACTGGATCTATTAGCTCAAATGTGTGTTTCTTATGTATTACTGTATATCTGTACCCTCTTTACCTACAGGTAGTGCCTACAAGTGATCAATACCTGCATGCTTCACCAGCAAAGCATATTTCCGGCCTAAGCTAGGCTAAATTGTATTTTATTTACCAGGAAAGTGTCATTTAGATTTAACATCTCATTAGCAAAAAACTATTATTTTTCAGAAATACGCAAAGAGGGCTTTCAGGTCCTGAAATTAGTTCCCATGGTTACTAGCGACTGGAACTCAATGCTAAAAATATGTATAATAGTAACATTCACAATCGTGTATTGTAATATAATTTCCTAATATTGAAGACATACATACATTAACTGGTTGTATGGATGCCTTTAGATATTTACAAGTATATTAGTTAAACATAATCTGAGATTATTTTTATTACACCAAACACGGTACCTCAATGATGGCTAACTTAAAAAAGACTGTTCACATTCATAGTTATTAAAGTGCTACGAAATGATATGAAAACGTTGTATCAACAGACTGGACGTCACTGTCAAATCAAACTCCCATTCAGAGAATTAATCAAATCACAATGCATGTTAAAGCATAGAAATGGATGTCGGTATTTCAGACTTAATTAAAGTGAAACGATTCAGAATTATATTTCCAGTCTTCTTCATTTATGACGCACTTAACTTGAACAGCTTTCCCGATATGTTTTGCGATGCACTTTACAATTATCCTGCAATTATTACATTATCAGTATTACTGAGGCGCTAATGGGAAAAGCAATTACCTGCACCTACACATCGCTGAGTGTAAATTAACTCGCCCTGCAGAGGCAATTAACGAGCGTCCTCTTCACTAAGTCGGTCTCGTGCTGCGCTCCCAACAAAGGGCTCAGCTTGTTGTGATACGGCCGTATAGGAGGAATTATGTGTGGTGTGTTTCTCTTTGATAAAGCAGGCGTCTGTATGACCAGCACGGCCTGACAGGACTCTTTAATTCAACTCCCACTATCATCACGGTCAACAGCACGCAGCCTTTCAGCACCATTACACACCCTAATGGAACTGCATGTAATATATCCTCCCTACGCAAACCTTTTTCCAGCACAGAATTATCAACCTCCATTTCCTCCCTCCCCTCCCTTTCACCTGCCTCACTGAGTCTGGCGTCCTCCCTCCACACGTCTCCGTCCCTTTGTCGGAGAAAAGACGCCCACCGACTGTACACTTCCACTTGAGTGCTGAGTGGGAGAGAAACCGACTCCAGCCTCCACCTTGTGTCCGTTCTCCCTGCAGTCTTTACCTTGCACTTATCATTTCCATTTCTACATTAAACCTGGGTGCTCTGACAGGTTGAGTAACTAAAGTATATATTTGAGACTAAACTTGTGCTGCAGACATATAAGAAATGCGGTTCATCTAGATTCACCATGTCACGTAATAACTCTTACTATAATATTGGAAATCGGGTATCGTATTGACCTTGGCAGTAAAAGTGTGTCAGCCGTGATACTGAAGAGGCTCATAAATGTTGATGAAAGACATTTGTAAGACTACTGACTCTACATTTAAATGATTAAAGCACATTGGAGAAATGGAATACTTGTATTCTATTTTAGTGAAAAACAAGTCCTCCAGATGTAACGTTATTTTAGTTTGTTCTATTCAAAAACACATTCAAGTCTTCAATGTTCAGTTTAGTCACACAAACAACTTGGTAAGATGGAGAACACATGTTAGTCTGGGTTGAATTTGTACCTCAAGTTCAGGACTTTTGTCAGTTATAGTATCAAATAAACATAGATATGGCAGTGGTTCAGTCACAGTTAGGTTGTATAAACACAGACACACAAAAAATCAATCTCCTGTCTTTGTCTGATGTTTTCTTAAACCATCCTCTTTCCACTTAGTCTCTATATACAGTAATGACCCCTCTGTTGTTCATGTCATAATTAACACACCTTGACAAGAGGGCTGTGTCAAAAACACATGTCATTGTTTGGGTGTCGTTCTTCTTGGGAGGATAGTTTCTATTGTCACTTTTTGACTGATAAAGCTTTTGAGGCGTTGTCCACCATTACATCATCTCATGAGTTTCCTAATGGCAGTTGGATTGTCGATGCCATTTCATTGATACTCTTTGGTAACTGGCGATAGCTACAGAAACAGAAGCCTTATCCATTACATTACATGTCACTTGTTAGATGCTTTTATCCAAAGCGACTTACATACTCAATACTGTAGGTAATCCCCACAGGAGCAATTTGGGGTGAAGTGTCTTGCCCAGGGAGACAACGACATGCTGACTGCAGTGGGGTTTGAACCTGTGACCCACTGATCCCAACACCAACGCACAACCCACTGCACCACACGCCTCCCTCTTCAGGTGTGGTTGCGAGATAATTATCACTCTTCCTTTTGTGCCGTAAATAAAGCCTTGATCTCTCGGAAATCTTACCCGATGTCAGACAGGGTTGCTTAGTAGAAGCAAGGTTTATAGAGAACCAATCCAATGGCTGGTGTCATTCGTCTGTAGCCTTTACTTTGTGCAGTCCCCATTTACTTCATAAGGATACGTTAAAGCAACGCCTTTTTAGGGTGTCAGGCATCTGTTTCCAAAGTCAAGAATGAACTTTCAGGCGTAAGAGCAAAACATTGCACTGTCATGATCAAACACTAATCCTTCACTTGAGACTGGGGTTGAATTGTACAACAGAAATTCTGCTTGTTGAGCAGTTTGAGGCGTAAGGCCAGGAGCAGCGTACTGTAGGAGAAACAAAGCCTGGGTTTAGCTTCCCCAGACAACTTTGTGAGATCTGAGAAAATCACCTCAAAGCCGACATGGTGCTGACTGTCGTTTCTGATACCTGCTGCGGTACATGTCAGCAGGTTTATGGCACACAAGCAGACAGTGTCAGACACAATATACAACCATTAGGGATTCACTAGTCTTTTAAAAATATGTGGATGTGGAATATGCTGTCTGTTGGTCAAAGGTTGACAATGGGAGTTCAGATTTGTGATGAGCTGCAGTCAAAGCTCAAAGAGGTAGCAACATGCTTGCATCTAATAGTGTTTCAATCCTCAATCAGATGTACGTGATTAAACTAAGAGGCGGGACATAAGCTGGTTGACCAATCACAACAGAGCCGGCCAGCTAACCAATCAGAGCAGACTGGTTTCAGACCAAAGAGGTGCTGCAGCACAGGCAGTATGAGATAAATAAAGAGCTTTTTGAACATTAAAGAACGGTATTACGTTACCATTGACTGTTAGCAGGCTCAATGTCGAGTCAAGGCAACATAATAAAGGAGACGGTAGCCGAAGTAATCAAAAAAAGAATTTAATTAATAATTACACCATGGTTGAACAAAGGAAATATAAAGTAATGACAGACAAGAACACATACTGCACAGACAGGATCAGCCCCAGACAAAGGGGAAGGCAGAATACTTATACATGAGGTAATGACGAGACAAGACACACCTGGGTTAATTACAAATGGGTACACCTGGAGGGGAAACGATAAGGACTACAAAACCATAACAGGAAACTACAGCTAGACATGACACATCACACCAGGAGCGCCTGACACATAACAAACGGAGACATGTCCCAGTAGAGACACTACATACTGATATACACCTGGACAACAGCAGGAGAGGACTCTTTAAAGTAGAGACACTACATACTGATATACACCTGGACAACAGCAGGAGAGGACTCTTTAAAGTAGAGACACTACATACTGATATACACCTGAACATCAGCAGGAGAGGACTCTTTAAAGTAGAGACACTACATACTGATATACACCTGGACAACAGCAGGAGAGGACTCTTTAAAGTAGAGACACTACATACTGATATACACCTGAACATCAGCAGGAGAGGACTCTTTAAAGTAGAGACACTACATACTGATATACACCTGAACATCAGCAGGAGAGGACTCTTTAAAGTAGAGACACTACATACTGATATACACCTGGACAACAGCAGGAGAGGACTCTTTAAAGGAGAGACACTACATACTGATATACACCTGGACAACAGCAGGAGAGGACTCTTTAAAGTAGAGACACTACATACTGATATACACCTGAACATCGACAGGAGAGGACTCTTTAAAGTAGAGACACTACATACTGAAATACACCTGAACATCAGCAGGAGAGGACTCTTTAAAGTAGAGACACTATACTGATATACACCTGAACATCAGCAGGAGAGGACTCTTTAAAGTAGAGACACTATACTGATATACACCTGAACATCAGCAGGAGAGGACTCTTTAAAGTAGAGACAGTACATACTGATATACATCTGAACATCAGCAGGAGAGGACTCTTTAAAGTAGAGACAGTACATACTGATATACATCTGAACATCAGCAGGAGAGGACTCTTTAAAGTAGAGACACTACATACTGATATACACCTGAACATCAGCAGGAGAGGACTCTTTAAAGTAGAGACACTACATACTGATATACACCTGAACATCAGCAGGAGAGGACTCTTTAAAGTAGAGACACTACATACTGATATACACCTGAACATCAGCAGGAGAGGACTCTTTAAAGTAGAGACACTATATACTGATATACACCTGAACATCAGCAGAATATGTCCCATTTAAGGCAAAATCTAATTGTGTAACCCTCCTCGTGTAGTTAGTAAGGAGTAATAAAACCAAGTACTATTGTTGAAATACATGAAAAACAATGAGCAACATTTTACATAACACTGAAAATTCCATTATTTGAACATTCATACCTTATTCTAATGAAAAATATATAATAAAACACACTTTTTAAAAATTATTTAATGCATTGTATATGTGTACATGCACACATGTAGAAGTCAGAGTTTCTAGCCCCCTGGGGACGAGGTGCTATAATGGAGTATTGATGTTGCAGAGGGGTGGGTGAGAAAAGGGCGATAATGAGATTAGTTCTCGCTCTCTGCTCAGATACACAAGGTTTCTAATGAGAGAGGCTCTCGCCAATAACTACTGCGAATTTCCAAAAAGCATTCTCAGCACGGCAAACAGTGGCATCCTGACCTCGGAGAAACCCAGAATTAGGAGGTGCCGTAATGAGCTGTCATTAGATTATCAAATGTGTCATGCTTTTGACGCTTAATAACCCCAATAAACAGTCACCTCGATCTGTTATACTCACAGCTGCTGGTCCGCAGGCGACAGAATTAAAGATTTCATGTTTTTCCTAGAAGCATCTTGTGAGTGTCGGGTCAGGAACTGATCCTTCCTCTCGGCGCCTCTCACTGTTTGCTAATGAAATGCTCCCTATAGAAGAAATGATATTAAAATATGACCTACATTTTTATTAAATAATAGGTAAGAATAGCAAGTGAAAAAAACCTGAAAAGCCAAATAGTTTTTACTGGAGATTTTCTAATAAGATGCAAATGTAATCTACTATGCAATAGTAAGTACAAAAAAACAACACAGACAGTAAAGTTGATAATAAAATATAGGTTGATACATTTACTTAAAATGTATGCCTGGAAATTGTTACCTAGGTTTTTCTAAGTAAATGTCACTCCAATTTCTTTTCAGTGTACTGGGTGGGAAGTCAAGAGGCCACGAGAAACGGGAGGCGTCGGTTACGGTCAAAGGAAACACACACACACACACACACACACACACACACACACACACACACACACACACACACACACACACACACACACACACACACACACACACACACACACACATGGAAGTCAGATGTCGTAACGGCGCACTTTGGGATGATTGCGTATTTGTGCCAAAAACACGTATTTTGCTCATTATGGGGTTTTGGTTGACAGGCTCATGGTAACACGGCAGGTTGCCAGAGTGTGTTTTTTGTCTGATTTAAAATAGTGTGGGCTTTCAGAATGTTTAAATATGATTGCCAAAATCCGAGGATAAATACAACATTGAGGCTAGTAAGCGACAAACGGAGAAACGTAATGGTAGTGGCATTACAACAGACGATGTGTGTGTTTCCTCAGAAAATACAGACAGCAAACACACACAAAAAACACACACACACCAACTTTATTCTGCCTGAGTCTTCTCGCCATCAATGCTACTAGCTTAACCTGTGTTAGCCTGATCAATTCACTATGATGAGAGGAACAACCTGCTAACACTTTGCTTTAAACGAACAAATAATTGAGAACAATTGGTGGTCCTAAGGTGGGACAAGGGGTATTATGCACACCAGTGGCGAACCGTGTCTATCACAACTGGACCTTCTGTAGACACACACCCCCCGCAGCCCCCCCGCCCTCCCCTCGGCGGCATTATAATGTCCGTCTTTTCACTGAATTGTCGTCTTGAATCCTCTGTCTCGAGCCAGTGAACTACCGGGCCTTCTAGAGCACCCTGGAACCGAGGGAGACTCTGAAAGAACACGCCCATTGGCTACAAATCAATATATGATTGGTTGATCAAACTGTCAGTCCAAACGTACGCTCTCATTCAGTGCAACGGCCAGGGCTTTCGATCAAGGATGTAGAATACCTTGTTGAAGGATATTCTACCCGGAGACCCAGAACAAGATCTGATTGGTTGCTTTCTTTTCTAACACAAAACCACTGAAATGCGAAGTGCATGGTCCGAGAAGGACAAACAAATCAACGTAACACTGTAATATTACAGATCAACAACACAGATACCATTCTCATTTATTCATTTTATATAAATGTTATTACATTTTATTACATTTTATTCATATAATTAAATCGATTTTTGTTTTTCTTTTATCTGAGTGTTCCAGGGTATTCTCTGAATACCTTGAAGGCCCTGACGGTTCACCACTGATGCACACAAAATATTAAGCCTTGAGCCCCCCTTAAAGTAACTATGTCTTAAAAAGAATTATATTCATGATTTATCCCTTTTTTCTTGAGATGTGTGCTCACCTCTGTTTCTGTACTGCAGAAAACAAAGGAAATACTCTGAACCAAGTTAACCTCAACCTCTGGTATTATTTATCATAAAATGTTTGATAAGCAGGTTTTATTTTTAAGTTTTGCATTAAGATGTAATAAAAACATTTCACTCCTAGCAGTTTGATAAATACGGGCCAAGGTTAAACAACCCAACAATCTTTTTGCAGGTTATTTCTCGGGGGATTTTGGTGCCCCTAAAGGTGTCTTCTCTGGCAAAACTGACTTTGAGATTGTGTTTTGCCCTCAGAGGAAATCAAAGTATTGCCACTACTTATAACGACCCAAGATCACACAACACATGTGAAACACTGCAAAAACAGCCTTTAGCGAGCAAATTAATCTCCACAAAAAGATTGATGATATTCATATAGTTGAGCTTCTGTTTGGATCAGTGTTGCTTACACACGTCGACACACAGTGTACCACAAACCAAGCTGGCCTTTTCCTCCATTACCCTCCTTGGAGACCTAATTCACACGAGTTTGAGATGATTTTGATCTCAACTAGGATGCACTGAGCCAGCAAAACCACTCTTCACATCTCGGTCCCACGACACACACACACACACACACACACACACACACACACACACACACACACACACACACACACACACACACACACACCACACACACACACACACACACACACACACACACACACACACACACACACACACACACACACACACACACACACACACACACACACACACACACACACACACGATCGTCTTATTTCTTCTGCTTGACATGGTTTCTGGAGATCAGAACCGTTTTCTCTTTCCACACCTGGACGGCTTTCAGGATTGGTTCAACCAAGAGTCACAGGGTTGCATCATGGGTTGCATGTCAATGGAGGCTTTTAGTGATGCAGGGTATCAGAAAAAAAATCTCTGTGTATATGGTGTCAGGTGGAGGGATTTTGGAGTGACAGTGTGACCTAAACATAATGTGGGTGCGTTTTCCATGAACTACATACTGTAGCACAGATATTGGCATGGCACATTTCAAAGTGAGGTAAGTCATGCTTTACAAACACTTTTAAATCATTAAGATCCAGTGCAACAGAAACACATGAAAAGAAAACCGTTATCGAAAATAATACAATTTAAAATCAACCAAACTAGAATAAAACAGGTATAAAATACAAGACTAAGTGCACATTATGAATAGTTATTTGATTTAATATAAGGCAAAAAGAAAAGTCTTCAACCTTGATTTTAAAACGGTAATGTCCATGCTTTAATGTTCAAAAAGCTATGAGGGTATGAATGTTTAAATAATATAATTGTTAGTGTTATGTGCGATGTTGCTTATTGTTTTTCATGTATTTCAACATACTACTCAGAACTTTTTAAGGTTTTATTAACTCTTACTAACTACACGATGAGGGTTACACAATTAGATTTGATTTAAAGAGGACATATTCTGCTCATTAAGGTGGATATCAGTATGTAGTGTCTCTACTTTAAAGAGTCCTCTCCTGCTGATGTTCAGGTGTATATCAGTATGCAGTGTCTCTACTTTAAAGAGTTCTCTCCTGCTGATGTTCAGGTGTATATCAGTATGTAGTGTCTCTACTTTAAAGAGTCCTCTCCTGCTGATGTTCAGGTGTATATCAGTATGTAGTGTCTCTACTTTAAAGAGTTCTCTCCTGCTGATGTTCAGGTGTATATCAGTATGTAGTGTCTCTACTTTAAAGAGTCCTCTCCTGCTGATGTTCAGGTGTATATCAGTATGTAGTGTCTCTACTTTAAAGAGTCCTCTCCTGCTGATGTTCAGGTGTATATCAGTATGTAGTGTCTCTACTTTAAAGAGTCCTCTCCTGCTGATGTTCAGGTGTACATCAGTATGTAGTGTCTCTACTTTAAAGAGTCCTCTCCTGCTGATGTTCAGGTGTATATCAGTATGTAGTGTCTCTACTTTAAAGAGTCCTCTCCTGCTGATGTTCAGGTGTATATCAGTATGTAGCAGTGGCGAGCCGTCAGGGCCCTCTAGGCCCTCTGTGAGGGCCTAAGATATTCTACAAAATAATATTTGAAAACATAAAAAAATATATTTTTAAAAATATTTTTGTTGTTACATTTTTCATTAGTTTTACCAAAATAACTTGATTTAATTGTATTTAAAATAACATTTCCAAATAAATAAATCCTTCGAATCTGCCTGTTCAGTTTCTGTTAGAATGTGAAGGGTTAAATGCCGTCTCTGCGAGTTACGGCCCGTCCACACAGCAGCTTTAGACGATTCTTCCACCGCTTCCAACGCTTCTCTGCCCATTGACTTTGAATGGGGATGACGTCACTTTGCCTCGCTTGTCGCTGAACTGCATTGTGGGGGAGCGAAGCGAAGATTTACAGGATTTCCAGGATGTTCAGGATTCAAAAGTTGAGCAATGTTCAACTTTTGAAGCTGAGCTGGAACTGTCAGCCAATCAAACCCGTTTATGCAAATCTGACAGTAGAAGCTCTAGCCAATCAAACCGCGTGTAAGCAGGGAGAGCCAGACCACAGTTCATTTCCTCATATTCCAAACGAGAAATTACGGTAGCAAATCACCCGGTTCTTTACGACCAGACTATTTACCGGGATACAAACCGGAGGAGCGAGGCATGGAGGGAGGAGGCAGAGACAGTGGGTGAAACTGGTAGGTTTTCGCCTGTTTGGGGAGTTTATATATATATATATATATATATTGCTCGCATAAAATCCCCGTTTTTTTTTGCTTTGTATGTCGGGGGCGGGAGATTCATGTGATTGGTTGTTGGTCGTGTTGCTCGCAAAAAATCCCCAAGCTGTCAGACACGCCCAGCTCCAAGATTTTCAAGATTTGTTCAAAGCTGCTGTGTGGACGGGCCGTTATGTGAAGACAGGAGGGCTTGTTGGTCCCTCTCTACATTCACAGAGGGCCAGCTATAGTAACTCAACGAGAGAGTAATGTCAAATGACAGTACAATTGACCAATCATATCTTCCCTCTAAATGGGCGGGCTTTATTTTCGCGGACTTTATGACAAGTTCCGCCCGCTGTGAAGTCTATGCAAGTGGTGCAGTGACGCGTCCTAAAACCCGGAAGTAAGCTGCGCTCGGATTCCCTCGACAGAAAGCAGTGGGATTTCCCCATAGGGTTTTGGAAAATAGTTTGAAATAAGGTCTGTGGAAAACGAACCTGTTAGATAAATGCACGTTTTGTTCAGCCGGATAATATCCACATGTCTACCCTACTTTTATTATTTTCGAATCATAAATCTAAACGATAGATTTATGATCGATAGATTTATAATTAGCATAAGTTCGTTCATGATGGCTCACTTCAGTGATAGTGATGACATCGTTTGCAAAATTATTAACCGAGTCATTTTCAAGATTGAGTTACAATGATAAACTGGAGTGGCAAAGGATCAGCTGCATGACCCGCCATCAAGTGCTTCATCCAAAAGGACAGGAGGATGGACTTTGTGTTTCAGTGATTTGATCATCAAAGGTAGGCCTAAGTCATTTTCAATGTGGGCCGCCGTGCCGACTTAATTCATTAGTAATTGTTACTTGGCTGTGGGTGCCCTGTCATGATAGGTGTTTATATAAATGGTGTTGTGTTGTGTGGTAGAGGGTCGCTGTCATTAATGCGTTTTGCACCCCGGGCCGCTGTTGTGATATTCCGCTGAAGTATACGCTGTGACGTAATAACTCTTCTTTTTTTTCGAGGGAAGGGGGGGTCAGAGGGCCTAGGTATAAAAGTCACGGCTCGCCACTGGTATGTAGTGTCTCTACTTTAAAGAGTCCTCTCCTGCTGATGTTCAGGTGTATATCAGTATGTAGTGTCTCTACTTTAAAGAGTCCTCTCCTGCTGATGTTCAGGTGTATACAGTGCTTGAATTGGAATGAAAAAGGTGCCAGTACTCTAAAATCAGCAACTTTTTCAAGTCAATTTTATATATACAGCCCACAAACAAGAATTTGGCTACTATAATGCTGGTGGGTTTGTCTCTTTACTACTGTATATTTTAGAAAGGTTCACTGTACTTAACATGTTTTATGATAGGCAGCGGATATGGCTAAAGCTCAATAAGGTCAATATTAACTGAAAATATAGCAATCAAAGTCTAGATCTTCTGCTGAAGACACATGAAGCAGAGACCTTTCAGGTGAGAGCCCCTCTGGTGGTGTTCAACATTAATGACAAGGAAACAAAGCTCTGGTCAGAAGCATTTTTATAAAAAGCTTTAACAAAATTAAGTATTTCTGTACATTTTGAATGCAATCTAACTTTCCAACTCAGAAAACGAAAAACGAAAAAGTGCCAAAAGTCTTCTCACATGGCTGAGCTGCTTTGCAATATACTTCACCACTGAAGAATACAAATATGTATAAAGTAAACTATGATGCAATCTAACTTTCCAACTCAGAAAAATGATAAAGAGCATGAACAAAGAACATGTAAAAACAAATGCAAAATTTGCACAATCTAAAATGAGAAACTGTAACTGCAAGTAACAAAGTCTGAGCCATGGTAAAGAGTTACATTGAACACCAAGCTGATCAGATAACTCCCTGGTTGGTCTGAAGTCCTTCTATCTCCAGGATCTGTACAAATCGGCACATTATGCCAAAAGTCTTCTCACTGGGTGAGCTGCTTTGCAATATACTTCACATTGTTAGAAAAGGCTCCAGAAGGCCTTGGGGACATCAGTATCAGGGGCTGGAGCTGGACAGGCTCTTTCATCAGCACTTCTCCTTCCCTTTGCCAGCCAGGACCTCACATACTGTTCCGGATTGAACTGTCCTAGTGATGGTCCATTACATTTAATGAAAACCAGGCTGGACAGTCGGCTGACAGAGAGAGCATTCCTTTTTGCAGTAAGGATATCGTTCATGCAGCTGAATGCCCGCTCACACTCACTAGTGGAGAGAGCGATGGTTCGGACTGCTTTCAGTAGAGGCTCCATGGCAGCAGGTGTACGGGATGCCCTGGTTTCCTTGTATTCGCGAAAGCCCTGAACAGTCTCTCTTCTGTCCACTTTCAGCACTTCGCACAAACGTAGCACATCTACGTCCCCATACTGTACGTCTAACTCCTCTTCAGGCCAACTTCCAGGATGGATAACTTTCATGTCCTGGATTAGCTGATTGTCCCGGGCCTCCCGGCCATGTAATGGGATTTCTCTTGTGCTGACATGAGAGGAGGTTGTGGAAGTCATTCTGTGTCTCAGATTCTCTACCATACTGCGGAAAAACTGACCTGCATGAATCTGTACAAGCCTGCCATTCTCACGCAGGGCAACACCCTTGAAGGACTTCTCAGCTAGAGCTGTATGAACTGTAGTCATGTGTGGGCCAGGCATGGTGACCATGGATTCAAAAACTCGTATTTCTCGAGTTAAGAGCCTATCTGCTGTAGGCAGTGTCATCTCTCTTTTTTGGAGTTGCCGAGAGAGGGTCGCTGAGCTCTGTGAGCGCATCGTACATCAGTCCCAGATTGCTGACAAACGTTGCAGATGTGAGCACATCATCCAGGCCCTTGTACTTTGCTCTGTCTCTGGAATCCCTGCTCGTGTCGTTTGCAGCATTTGTGAAGTGATCATGAAGCACTCGGTAGTTTTCCCAGACTGCTCTGACGCTCCTTTCACTTGAAGCCACCCAGCGGATGGACAAAACACACCCTATCACCAGGAGACGCTGTCCGACTGCTTGCGCACACTGCGCTAACTGCCTCTGATTTTTGGGGGAGGCATGGAACAAGGAATAGAGTTTGTCAAAAAAGATCTGGAAATGATTGAGCCCTGAGACCTCCTTGACCACATCCCCAACTGCCAGCTCTAGACGATGATTGGAGCAGTGCCACACAAACAGGCTTGGGAATTTACTACACAACTGGGTAGCAACGCCTGTTCTCTTCCCTAGCATGACTGAAGCCCCATCACATGCAAAAGAAACGAAACACTGACCTAAAAAGTCCTCGTTAAAATCTCTTCCAAGACACTCCATTAACGCCTTTGTGATGTCATCAGCCGTTGTTCCATCCAACTCGATCAGCTCCCAAAAAAAACGTTTCGGGCTCAGCATCAGCTAATGCTGAGCGTAGACACACAACAAGCACCGTTTTACCACTAATAGTGGTAGATTCATCGACCAAAACACAGAGTTTTCTTTGGTTTTCTGTAATGTCTTTTGCCATTTTTTTCTTCAGCTCATGAGCTATGTGGTCGATGATTTCGCCACAGGTTTTATTGGAGTGCAAAACCCTGCCCACGTTCAGCCCATTCAGTTTCTGTACATTCAAATCAATTGGCATGTCTGTGAATGGCCGGCTATGTTTGCCAATTTTATATGCCGTTCGAAAAACTCTGATAGTGGTGTCTAATTCAGATGTATGCATAGACTGCACTTGATGTTGAATAGTTTCACGTGAAGCAGATGTAAGGATGTCAGCAGCTTTTACATGGGCTTGTGATTCTTTATGTTCTTTGATTTTTTTTTCTCAGGCTAGCTTGTTGTTTGCCCTTGTCAACACCGAAATGAGACACTGCACACTCACCCCATTCAGTTGACAGTTTCAGTCCTTGTCCAGTGTGTATTCCCAAAGATTTGACATCTCTGCATATCCGACATCCTAGCTTCTTATCTTTAAGAAGGAGCCATGCATTGGTCTTGCAAAAATATTGCACCTGGTCCGTTGTCCAGCAGTCAGGTGCATCGCTTTGCCCGGTGTTGGTGGTGGCAGTTGCGCCAGCAGCAGCTAACGTTAGAGGCTCTGGAGGAGGCGGCGGAGCTAGTGCTAATGCTAATGCACTAGAACTTGGAGCAGGAGGATCAACCAAAGAAAGCTCCCCATCAGACACAATTTCCAACACAGGCACAGCATTCTCTGTATTTGAAGTTTCTTCCGGCGACAACCGCTGTCTTTTTGCACTTTTATTAATCCACGCTAACATTTTAGAAATGCTAATTTGTGACGTGACTTGCTTTCCTTCTCTCGGGGGCGTGCCTGCTCTGTTCTATCACTCTACATAGCCACCCACTGGGTGGGAGTTGCACTGCATAAACACAACACACGTGCATCTAGGTATGTAAATTGTAAAGCATTAAAACATGGTTTTACTAACAGTTTTCAGTATGTTGTTACTTCGGCATTATTATTATTATTATTATTTTGAAACGTGTATTACTAT
The DNA here is from genome assembly GCF_902827175.1 of Gymnodraco acuticeps. NCBI lineage: Eukaryota > Metazoa > Chordata > Actinopteri > Perciformes > Bathydraconidae > Gymnodraco > Gymnodraco acuticeps. The sequence goes on along the minus strand of NW_022990725.1, from coordinate 32,067 downwards.
TAAATCACGGTCAAATAGGTTAATTTTGACATAGTCGTTTCCACCACAGTATTTACATGGAGAAGATAAGCCCCGCCCCCTCTCCAGCACGTTCTGTTTGAATGACAGGAGTAAACAGCTGACAGCCGCTGTGAAACTCCAGCGGTTAGAGCGATGAGAATGTCCGTTCGGCACCTCATGACACATCTACTGAGTACCGGGCGGCTGTATATATATGGATGTATAATAAGAACGGCGGGAGAGTGTTGAGTACTGGCACGGTGCATGAGTACCGGAGTACCGCCAGCATGCCGGTACTCCATGGGTCAGAACCAGAAGTGCCGGTACTGCGTACCGGTGAGTACCGGCCCAATTCCAGCACTGGGTGTATATCAGTATGTAGTGTCTCTACTTTAAAGAGTCCTCTCCTGCTGATGTTCAGGTGTACATCAGTATGTAGTGTCTCTACTTTAAAGAGTCCTCTCCTGCTGATGTTCAGGTGTATATCAGTATGTAGTGTCTCTACTTTAAAGAGTCATCTCCTGCTGATGTTCAGGTGTATATCAGTATGTAGTGTCTCTACTTTAAAGAGTCCTCTCCTGCTGATGTTCAGGTGTATATCAGTATGTAGTGTCTCTACTTTAAAGAGTCCTCTCCTGCTGATGTTCAGGTGTATATCAGTATGTAGTGTCTCTACTTTAAAGAGTCCTCTCCTGCTGATGTTCAGGTGTATATCAGTATGTAGTGTCTCTACTTTAAAGAGTCATCTCCTGCTGATGTTCAGGTGTATATCAGTATGTAGTGTCTCTACTTTAAAGAGTCCTCTCCTGCTGATGTTCAGGTGTATATCAGTATGTAGTGTCTCTACTTTAAAGAGTCCTCTCCTGCTGATGTTCAGGTGTACATCAGTATGTAGTGTCTCTACTTTAAAGAGTCCTCTCCTGCTGATGTTCAGGTGTATATCAGTATGTAGTGTCTCTACTTTAAAGAGTCATCTCCTGCTGATGTTCAGGTGTATATCAGTATGTAGTGTCTCTACTTTAAAGAGTCCTCTCCTGCTGATGTTCAGGTGTATATCAGTATGTAGTGTCTCTACTTTAAAGAGTCCTCTCCTGCTGATGTTCAGGTGTATATTAGTATGTAGTGTCTCTACTTTAAAGAGTCCTCTCCTGCTGATGTTCAGGTGTATATCAGTATGTAGTGTCTCTACTTTAAAGAGTCCTCTCCTGCTGATGTTCAGGTGTATATCAGTATGTAGTGTCTCTACTTTAAAGAGTCCTCTCCTGCTGATGTTCAGGTGTATATCAGTATGTAGTGTCTCTACTTTAAAGAGTCCTCTCCTGCTGATGTTCAGGTGTATATCAGTATAGTGTCTCTACTTTAAAGAGTCCTCTCCTGCTGATGTTCAGGTGTATATCAGTATGTAGTGTCTCTACTTTAAAGAGTCCTCTCCTGCTGATGTTCAGGTGTATATCAGTATGTAGTGTCTCTACTTTAAAGAGTCATCTCCTGCTGATGTTCAGGTGTATATCAGTATGTAGTGTCTCTACTTTAAAGAGTCCTCTCCTGCTGATGTTCAGGTGTATATCAGTATGTAGTGTCTCTACTTTAAAGAGTCCTCTCCTGCTGATGTTCAGGTGTATATCAGTATGTAGTGTCTCTACTTTAAAGAGTCCTCTCCTGCTGATGTTCAGGTGTATATCAGTATGTAGTGTCTCTACTTTAAAGAGTCCTCTCCTGCTGATGTTCAGGTGTATATTAGTATGTAGTGGCTCTACTTTAAAGCGTCCTTTCCTGCTGATGTTCAGGTGTATATCAGTATGTAGTGTCTCTACTTTAAAGAGTCCTCTCCTGCTGATGTTCAGGTGTATATCAGTATGTAGTGTCTCTACTTTAAAGAGTCCTCTCCTGCTGATGTTCAGGTGTATATCAGTATGTAGTGTCTCTACTTTAAAGAGTCCTCTCCTGCTGATGTTCAGGTGTATATCAGTATGTAGTGTCTCTACTTTAAAGAGTCCTCTCCTGCTGATGTTCAGGTGTATATCAGTATGTAGTGTCTCTACTTTAAAGAGTCCTCTCCTGCTGATGTTCAGGTGTATATCAGTATGTAGTGTCTCTACTTTAAAGAGTCCTCTCCTGCTGATGTTCAGGTATATATCAGTATGTAGTGTCTCTACTTTAAAGAGTCCTCTCCTGCTGATGTTCAGGTGTATATCAGTATGTAGTGTCTCTACTTTAAAGAGTCCTCTCCTGCTGATGTTCAGGTGTATATTAGTATGTAGTGGCTCTACTTTAAAGTGTCCTTTCCTGCTGATGTTCAGGTGTATATCAGTATGTAGTGTCTCTACTTTAAAGAGTCCTCTCCTGCTGATGTTCAGGTGTATATCAGTATGTAGTGTCTCTACTTTAAAGAGTCCTCTCCTGCTGATGTTCAGGTGTATATCAGTATGTAGTGTCTCTACTTTAAAGAGTCCTCTCCTGCTGATGTTCAGGTGTATATCAGTATGTAGTGTCTCTACTTTAAAGAGTTCTCTCCTGCTGATGTTCAGGTGTATATCAGTATGTAGTGTCTCTACTTTAAAGAGTCCTCTCCTGCTGATGTTCAGGTGTATATCAGTACGTAGTGTCTCTACTTTAAAGAGTCCTCTCCTGCTGATGTTCAGGTGTATATCAGTATGTAGTGTCTCTACTTTAAAGAGTCATCTCCTGCTGATGTTCAGGTATATATCAGTATGTAGTGTCTCTACTTTAAAGAGTCCTCTCCTGCTGATGTTCAGGTGTATATCAGTATGTAGTGTCTCTACTTTAAAGAGTCCTCTCCTGCTGATGTTCAGGTGTATATCAGTATGTAGTGTCTCTACTTTAAAGAGTCCTCTCCTGCTGATGTTCAGGTGTATATCAGTATGTAGTGTCTCTACTTTAAAGAGTCCTCTCCTGCTGATGTTCAGGTATATATCAGTATGTAGTGTCTCTACTTTAAAGAGTCCTCTCCTGCTGATGTTCAGGTGTATATCAGTATGTAGTGTCTCTACTTTAAAGAGTCCTCTCCTGCTGATGTTCAGGTGTATATCAGTATGTAGTGTCTCTACTTTAAAGAGTCCTCTCCTGCTGATGTTCAGGTGTATATCAGTATGTAGTGTCTCTACTTTAAAGAGTCCTCTCCTGCTGATGTTCAGGTGTATATCAGTATGTAGTGTCTCTACTTTAAAGAGTCCTCTCCTGCTGATGTTCAGGTGTATATTAGTATGTAGTGGCTCTACTTTAAAGCGTCCTCTCCTGCTGATGTTCAGGTGTATATCAGTATGTAGTGTCTCTACTTTAAAGAGTCCTCTCCTGCTGATGTTCAGGTGTATATCAGTATGTAGTGTCTCTACTTTAAAGAGTTCTCTCCTGCTGATGTTCAGGTGTATATCAGTATGTAGTGTCTCTACTTTAAAGAGTCCTCTCCTGCTGATGTTCAGGTGTATATCAGTATGTAGTGTCTCTACTTTAAAGAGTCCTCTCCTGCTGATGTTCAGGTGTATATCAGTATGTAGTGTCTCTACTTTAAAGAGTCCTCTCCTGCTGATGTTCAGGTGTATATCAGTATGTAGTGTCTCTACTTTAAAGAGTCCTCTCCTGCTGATGTTCAGGTGTATATCAGTATGTAGTGTCTCTACTTTAAAGAGTCCTCTTCTGCTGATGTTCAGGTGTATATCAGTATGTAGTGTCTCTACTTTAAAGAATCCTCTCCTGCTGATGTTCAGGTGTATATCAGTATGTAGTGTCTCTACTTTAAAGAGTCCTCTCCTGCTGATGTTCAGGTGTATATCAGTATGTAGTGTCTCTACTTTAAAGAGTCCTCTCCTGCTGATGTTCAGGTGTATATCAGTATGTAGTGTCTCTACTTTAAAGAGTCCTCTCCTGCTGATGTTCAGGTGTATATCAGTATGTAGTGTCTCTACTTTAAAGAGTCCTCTCCTGCTGATGTTCAGGTGTATATCAGTATGTAGTGTCTCTACTTTAAAGAGTCCTCTCCTGCTGATGCTCAGGTGTATATCAGTATGTAGTGTCTCTACATGTCTCCATGCTTTAATGTTCAAAAAGCTCTTTCTTCTTCTCATACTGCCTGTGCTGCAGCACCTCTTTTCACCCTCTGTCTGAAACCAGAGCCCAGTCTGCTCTGATTGGTTAGCTGGTCGGCTCTGTTGTGATTGGTCAACCGCTTAGAGATGTCCCGCCCCTTAGCCAATCACGTACAATATGTAGGAGCACGAGCAAATAGAAGCGCGAGTGTTACATAGTGATGTCATTATGTTACGGAAGTAAACAAAGGAGGTCAATGGAGGCGTATCAGGGGGGGGGAGTTTGTGGAAGAGAAACTCTCTGGAGGGAACACAGGGATTTTAGCCTTTGCAGACCATTTACATGCACACAAACCTATAGAACTCCTAAAAGCACAATAGGGCCAAAGAATGAAACTATTCAGAGCTTTTTTAAACCAACAGTAGTATCTTAGAGTCAACTCTTTGACAGGCAGTAAGCCAGCGTAAACACATTATCATCAGAGTAATGTAACCCACTTATTGTTGAGCAGCAGCGTTCTGAATCAGCTGCAGCCGTCTAATTGATTTTTGTATTTCTTATATTACAGTACTCGAGTCTACTTAAGATAAATGCATGGACAAGCTTTTCCAAATCCTGCTGAGACAGTCCTTTAATCCTACATTATGTATTCTTAAGGTGATAGTAGGCTCACTGTGGCTTTTAAAATTCAGTCCATGACTTCACCCAAGCAACCAGTCTAGAAATGGACCCTGAATGAAAGCAAGCAAAGTTATAAATAAATAAATAATATGAGAAGTTTTCAATTGACTGGAATATTATCCAGTATGCCGGTTTCCTGCCATGAGAGAGGAGGAAGGAAAACAGGAGTTGAAACATTTAGGGTGTCATTTCTGCTTTCCATCTTGGTGGACTGATGGCGGTGCGAGGGTAATAAAGCACCTTTACACTTCATTGCCTCATAAATCCTAATACATTTCATAAATGAACTGCTGCACACTGTGTTCATTTGGCTGTTTGACTGCAGACAGATTCATTTAGCGATGCCTGGGAGCCAGAAGCCACTGGGAAACATTTCAAACACGCTGGAGTCACCCTTACAGGATTACAAGCGAGCGTTTCCATCACTTCAAATCAAATGTTGCTTTAGCTTGGCTCGCAGAGATTCGGAGTGTGTGTGTGTGTGTGTGTTTGTATGTGAGTGTTGCAAGGTAGGTTTTTCATGAGTGGGTGAAAGATGGAAAGCCTCAGGGACCAGTTTTCCACCCTGTTTGATCAGTTCCACTTCTTTTTACACCGTGAACGCAAGTGATCATTGATTTTGCACAACCTATATGAATTCTCGTCACCTTGGGCGAACACGAGGGAGTACTGAATGAGATTGGGGATTTTATGCTCTGATAAACCAGAATTAAAGTGTAGGTTAACCGATATTTTTCAACCTGAACCTTATTTTCCCTTGCTAGTTTGTCTTAACGGATAAATGGGGACATTTATTTTAGATTTTCTTCCGATATTGAGTGGAAACGCAGCAGCCATAAACAGGCTGTAATGCATTTGCTTGACACCTTCAATGTACGTCTGCTTAAAGTGCTGGTTTTTACCACTTAGGGGTTGAAATGATTGTTATATTCTAGTCTCTGACCCATTGAGTACAGGATCCTACAGAATAATTGACCTTTACCTTTTGCTTGATCTAATCGGTTTCTCTCTCGGAAGTAAACCGTTCAAATGTGAGTAAGAGTTGCTTATATTGTGAGAGTTTGTTGTGTTACAGAAAGTAGAGCTACATAAGTGTTATCTAGAAGAATATCAACATCAAGGCTGACATTTAGCTGATTTAGACGACATAGAAGCAAGATTTCAAAACAAGACTTCACAGAGCGAGACTGACAGAAAAGATCAAGCAAAAAGTAAAGAAAATGTGGTCACACATATCTAACTAGAGAATGCAATTCTTGAGGAAATTGCTAGTGGGAATGCTTTATGCTGAAAAGCTGATGCTAAACTGCTATGCTGAAAGAAGAAAAGTGAAGAATTTAGATGAAATGATACATGGACACTGGGGGCTTGAATGTGTGATGAGAGAAGAAAAGAAAGTAAAAAAGCCTTGGAAAAGCAGCAGAATATTTGAACTGCAAACTTTTGAACTAACTTGATGGCGAATGATATTTCGCCATGGCAACAGTATTTGATGACACCCCATAATACACTTAGATGTGTTGATGGCTGCATCGTTACCAAACCTGTGAAGTTTTGGGCCATTTGGAGCATTTTCACTGAAGTTATGAGAAAACCGTGTTTCATGACGAGCATTGTGTGGCCATGGCAACGGCATTTGAAGAAATCTCAAAAAATATGTATCCCCATTATTCACGATACTCAAACATGGAAAAATAGGGTTAAGTTTAAAAATACCAAAGTCCTCTTGGATTTCTTGATGACTTCCTGCATGATACAAGAAGATTTTATTTTTGAAGTGATTCATTCTTTGGCTTTTTTCAGCATGTGGGATTCAGGTGGTCACAAGGGAAAGCAATTAAAGACAGCTATTCATATCCTGGGTAGAAAAAGTGTTTCTCTTATATTGGACTCTTTGGAGGTCGCTGTTCGATGCACCGGGTCATCACAATTGACTCGAAAGGAGAGGCAGAGGAAACCAATCTGCGATAATCCTTTCTTCTCCCGATACAAATACATGTTTGCTCTCCTCCAAAGGGTTCGGTAGGTGTTTCGGCCTTGCTTTGTGAGTCATCTCGATGAATGATGAGGACTTGGCAATGCCGGCACAGGCATGACACGCTAGATTTGCCGTGGAAATGTGCCGTGGCAAAGCATCAAAGAGATATCAAGGTCTTTTGCAACGAAGTGGAAGCAGAGGGGGAGAGGAAGTGGAAGTGGTGGGGTTTGGGTTGGGGTAAGAAAGCTTTGAATTCTATCTAAATGTTGTGATGATGTTGTGATGGTTTGTACCAAAACCAATGAACACTTAATTTAAATTAATTTTCTGCGCTCTACTGGATCTACTGTTTTCCGTTGGTTATGTTATTTCAAAAAGATATTTGTAACATATAACAATTGGGAGGAGCCATCCTTATGTAAAGTTTGTATCTAAATGTTTCCCTTTTGATTTGAAGTCATACAAAGAAGAATGTCTAGCAAGATATTCGTAGTTTATACATTTGTAACATATAGGATTTAGGAGGAGCTGTTTTTAATCCACGTTTCCCTTTCAGGGTGTCTGCGGGGTCTTAACAAGTATTAAAAGCTGATAAATCAATTTGGCGAAAATTAAGGCTTTTAAAAAAGTCAAAAAGTATTAAATGGCATTTTCCAAGGTATTATATTTTGTAGTATATCAATTGTCCAAAGAGGTTGTATTCTACAGTCTGCCTGAATGTAATCATTGCGTAGGTGTGTAGTGTGATTATGTGTAGTTTATTTATGGCAGTGGTTCTCAAACTGTTTTCAATCATGTACCCCCTTTGAAAAGAAAAGCAACCAAGTACCCCCTGATCAGCGCAGAAACAATTTGTTAGGGACAAAAATCCTATACTGTAAAGAGGTACAGTACAGCGCTGCACCATCAGTGTCTGATTTATTAAAACAACAACAGTAACTGAGAAACACTTAAATGCTACATTTCAAATGTTCACAATCCGTCACTAAATTCATGGCAAACTATTTTTAACATCATGCAATAACACTGAGACAACATTAGTTGAATTGAACTGATCTTTTTAATACGTTGTACTTACAATGTAGTGAAACATGGGCTTGTGCTTCACTGAGGATCTTTGTCATTCTGACAGGGAGGCAACCTGCAGTTATTACACTTCGCGTTTTGAAATATGTGTAACTCTGTTAATATAAAACCCACACTGCTCAATCTTCCTTACTTTTCCTAAAATTGGTTTATTTATTTATTTAGGGGCGTGGGGAATGAAGAAAAAAATATATATGAGCATTTTATGAGCATGGGATTTTGACCCCTCATATAAACATATGCATAATGCTGCGCTATACTTTGCGGCCACACGCCGTTGCCAAGCAACGCTTATTGTTTAGGTCCTTTGATAAGCAGGCAGTCATATCATTAGCTAGAACTAGCTAGATCTGATAGATTTTGACATAAACGCGAGTGAAGTCTAACCGGACGTGAGAGAGAGATCAGAGATCAGATCAGCTGCTGCTGACGGAGAACACGCAGCTCTTCCGCATCAAAGCTCCCCCGCTGTGACGGACCGTTGAGTGGAGCAAAATACACTAAGAGTTAGACCTAAGACACTAAGCTAGTTTATCTACCCCGGAACTAGCTAAACTAGTTATAAATATATGTATTCTTTACTGTCGGGTCACTCATTACAGGTTCAGCGAGCTGCACAAGACTGACGGGCTGAGAGGGAGAGGAAAAGAGAGCACCCCCCGTTTATTTTTCCCATTTTATTATCCAGAATTTCTGTAAACTTTTGAATAAAGTAGTTAATCTACTATTAGTAGTTTGTTTAAATGCATTAATTATTATTTTGTTTTCATTAACATAAAATAAATCTCACGTACCCCCTGCAGTACTCCAACGTACCCCTAGGGGTCCGCGTACCCCCATTTGAGAACCACTGATTTATGGCATCCCGTTGGATTTGACGTCATCTGAACAGGACATCGCACGCTCACTGCTCGATAGCGCGAAGGTCCGTTTACGCCGGTTGTTAAACAGCATCGTTATGGGGAAATGCAAGTCTGCGTCCAAATGGTTGGAAGATAAGGAGGAAGGACCATCAATACTGTATATAGTCAATGTGAGGTAAAGTGTGTCGCCAATGTAACCGGTTAAAACTCGAAGTGGCGATGAGGTTTAAAATGTATGGAAAGGGTCTTAAAAAAGGTCTTCAAAGGTTTTACATTTGACTTCAGGATTCCTGCATATACCCTGCCTTTGTTTGATTTATTTGAGCACGTTATGCAAAGAACGCTGTCTAGCTATCAGAACAGATCAAGCTAGGTATTTTTCCCAGTTGTGCTGATGTCAAAAATAAAGACTGTCAAAACAGCAAGAGGAAGATTTAGCACAAAAAGTACTGATAGCTTTAGATCAAGACAACAAATATGTGGAAAACGTGTCTGACGCATAATATGTGTGTGGAGAGGTGAAGTAGGAAAAAGCAACACAGGAGAGGGGCCACCCAGCGAAGCGAAAACTCAAATCCTGGGGGAAAACACTAAATCCAATCTTCACAAAAGGTATCATCAGGGCCCAGGAGTTCAAAACTTTTAATCTCAATCAGATCCGATCAGATTTTGAAATCCCATTTTTTGTGATCCAGGATCAGACAAATCGGCCAGATTTTGTCCCTGTAGTTCAAAGCAATTCAGGATAGGATCACCCTGATCCAGATTACGATTTTTCAAGATTACTACTGTAGATCCTGAATATCAGTGCTTTAATCCTACCGATCGCCATCTAGTGGACATGAAAAATAATACAAGGAAGACAAGAGACCATCCATCTTCTTCTCCCGCTTATCCGTGGTCGGGTCTCGGGGGTAGCAGTTCCAGCAGAGAGCCCCAAACGTTCCTTTCCCTGGCCACATCAACCAGCTCTGACTGGGGGATCCCAAGGCGCTCCCAGGCCAGCGAAGAGATATAATCCCTCCACCTGGTCCTAGGTCTACCCCTTGGTCTCTTCCCAGCTGGACGTGCCTGGAACACCTCCCTAGGGAGGCGCCCAGGTGGCATCCTTACTAGTTGCCCGAACCACCTCAACTGGCTCCTTTCAACGCGAAGACAAGAGACCACATTGCAGAAACATCTATAATGTCTAAATATATTTTAAAATTTGAAAGGTGATGACAGATGATGGACTTTTTTTTTGTTGAATATATTTTTACTTTAATCTAAATTACATTTGTGATTGACAATCTTTGTTGTGATACTTTTATGAGCATACACATTTATGTCATCAACATTTGGTTGAATACAAAATAGGCCACCACAAACGTGAGCAAAAATGAAAAAAATAAAATGAATTTCCTATGAAGGCTAAAAAGTGTGTATTATTTCAGTTAACAAACGTTGCCATTTTATTTATATTGAAACATATTTTAAAATAAATTGTACAGTATATTTTGCTCTGGTAATCCACTGGAAATCCACCCCTCTGGTGGGATCAGGATAATCCAGTTTTTTGGGATCAAAACCCGTTTTGAAGATTTGATCCAGATTAAAGCTTGGATTGGATTTCCTGATCTGATCGGATATCAAAGTGATCCTAATCCTGTTTTTTGGTTTTGAACTCCCCAAAAGATAAATCTGATCTGATCAGATAGGGATTACAAGTTTTGAACTCTTGGGCCCTGGACACAGAGCCAGACTATAAAAGGTAGTTGCTTAGGTCTGAAAAGTGCTACGTTTGCAAGGATGTATAAACTGGGTTCTTAGCTGCATTTATTGACTTTAGATTAGTCTTTTTTTTAAATGACTCCTTGGTTCATATGCGTTGTTTCAACACTTTGCTGTTGAATGCTCACTGCTTTCCTTAGGTTTGAAATAAGCCCCCAAGGTTCTTTCTTAGCTGCACATAATTGTACCGTGTCTATTTTTTTATAAATAGTGCTGTTTCCAATCTATTATTTCCTTTGTTATGCCACTGTACAAGCAGATTGAGACAATAGAGGCATACGTTTTCTGTTCCCATACACAGACTAGTAGACGAACCGATATAATACATGGTAGCTAGTAGTTTGAGCAGCTCACTCATCACAGTTAATATAAACGCAGCGCTTGGTACTTTCATTTGGACAATTTAAACAATGCAGTCTTCACAATTTGCCACCCACAAGCAGCACATTGTTGGTGATTCATGTTCATTCTCTTCCGACTCCTGCAAAGAATTAAAATACTGAAATCTACCCACTTCGCTTCGAGAAGAAAATAAAATGTAAAAAATTCCATTCAAGTGACGTTTCAAGCTAACTGTAAAGTATAAAAGCAGATTAAAGTCACACGTATTGTTTGTTTGTTAGGGATTTGTGGGCAGAGGCAACTACAGTTTGGAAGCACTAAGAAAGGACACAGTACAGTATAATATAAAGTGCAACTATGCATGTCTAAAAGTGGACATTATTTGAACAAGTCTACAGGTCTGCTTTTCTAAAGGCTCTGACACACGATCAAATAATTGATTTCAACGGAGGGGACACAACGGTCTTGTCCAAACTGATGCACTTTGCACATCTCAAAGACAACAGACAACAATCACGTAATTCCTGCACCTGCGTGAGAGGAAACAACACTCCATAAATCAAGCAGTGGTAGTCTGTATTTGTAATTCAAAAAGAGATAATAATAGGATTGTAGGAACACAAGCCTTATTATGGCTCAGTCCACACTCTTTTGTTCCAGATGCTGTTGTGAACATATCAGATTTATTAGAATGAACAGATAAAATGACAATATATATATACAAAGAGACTCTGTTTGTGTCCCCTTGACTAGATTTGTTTTGATTGTGATCCCCTTCTCCTAGAAAAAAAACATAGAACACATCTGCGTCCTGGCTTTTAAAGTCACAAAAGGAATCACGGCGTCCAGACATAGAGCCAGACTGACGTGTAGAGTGTCGGAAAAGTCTAGTTTTAGTTGACGACAACTCAAAACGTTTTAGTCGATGAAAAATCATTACATTTGAGTCAACTTTTAGTCAAAATGTGTTCTCTCTTTAAACTAATTCAGTTATCACAGGTATCTCAATTTGGAATCAAGTTGACGGTGAAGTGTTGACATTCGTAAAGCAACATTTCACCCTCTTAACACTTTACTTGTGTGAGTGACGTGTGCAGATTCCCAGAATCCCAACTAATTCAACCAATGACAGGGATGCATTTTGACAGACAAGACGGACAATTGGGGGAAAATATCCTGCATTTTGAATGTCCGATAGTCCATCATTAACACCTTAGTCCCGTCTCGTCAACGAAAACAAAATATACAAAAATCTGTTTTTAGCTCGTCATCGTCTCGTCTTAGTCATGTAAAAAAGGGTCGTTGACGAACATTTTTCGTCATAGTTTTCGTTGACGAAATGTCTTCTGACCAACATTAGATAATCATCTTGGTGTGTCACGGCCTTCTAAAACACTGCGCCTCATTGATTCATTACAAGCTAAACGTGAACCTGGAACGTGAGCCTGCCTGTGCACCATTTTGTACTTTCTGTGTGCCTTTCTGTCTGAGTAATTGCGTTTGAGGGTATACAGTTCGCCACAGAGGACACACGGATCACTCGAGCGTAATCTGGTCCTAATCCCTGCCAGAGGCATCCGGCAGCTGGATATGAAAGTCGGAATTCATTTTTTATTTCCCTCCAACTGTCTCGTGGCTTTGATGTCACTACCTGCTGAAACAGTAGCAGATAGCAGGCTGCATTTTATCACTATCCTTGATCTCTCCATCTAAAAAAATATCCAATCATGGCTGTATTTGAGGTCAGCAAGAGTCTGTGACTGTACTGTCAATCATTCCCAGAGGTGGGAAGTAGTGGAATACAAATACTTCGTTACTGTTCTTAAGTACATTCTTCTGGTATCATTACTTTACTCCACTACTTATTTTTCGGACGACTTTTTACTTTCTACTTCTTACATGTTGAACACAAATACCTGTACTTTCTACTTCTTACATGTTGAACACAAATACCTGTACTTTCTACTTCTTACATGTTGAACACAAATACCTGTACTTTCTACTTCTTACATGTTGAACTCAAATACCTGTACTTTCTACTTCTTACATGTTGAACACAAATACCTGTACTTTCTACTTCTTACATGTTGAACACAAATACCTGTTCTTTCTACTTCTTACATGTTGAACACAAATACCTGTACTTTCTACTTCTTACATTTTGAACACAAATACCTGTACTTTCTACTTCTTACATGTTGAACCCAAATACCTGTACTTTCTACTTCTTACATGTTGAACACAAATACCTGTACTTTCTACTTCTTACATGTTGAACACAAATACCTGTACTTTCTACTTCTTACATGTTGAACTCAAATACCTGTACTTTCTACTTCTTACATGTTGAACACAAATACCTGTACTTTCTACTTCTTACGTGTTGAACTCAAATACCTGTACTTTCTACTTCTTACATGTTGAACACAAATACCTGTACTTTATACTTCTTACATGTTGAACACAAATACCTGTACTTTCTACTTCTTACATTTTGAACACAAATACCTGTACTTTCTACTTCTTACATGTTGAACCCAAATACCTGTACTTTCTACTTCTTACATGTTGAACACAAATACCTGTACTTTCTACTTCTTACATGTTGAACACAAATACCTGTACTTTATACTTCTTACATGTTGAACACAAATACCTGTACTTTCTACTTCTTACATGTTGAACACAAATACCTGTACTTTCTACTTCTTACATGTTGAACACAAATACCTGTACTTTATACTTCTTACATGTTGAACACAAATACCTGTACTTTCTACTTCTTACATGTTGAACTCAAATACCTGTACTTTCTACTTCTTACATGTTGAACTCAAATACCTGTACTTTCTACTTCTTACATGTTGAACACAAATACCTGTACTTTCTACTTCTTACATGTTGAACTCAAATACCTGTACTTTCTACTTCTTACATGTTGAACTCAAATACCTGTACTTTCTACTTCTCACATGTTGAACTCAAATACCTGTACTTTCTACTTCTTACATGTTGAACACAAATACCTGTACTTTCTACTTCTTACATGTTGAACTCAAATACCTGTACTTTCTACTTCTCTCATTTTCCAAACAGCTGGTTCCTTTAGTCTGAATGTGTGTTTGGTGCGTGATCATTATTCTTTAGAGTCATTGCGTGCCTATTGATTTGAACACGATCCGTGTATCCATCATTTCCTGGTCTTCTCTAAAGAAGAGGGACCAATGGAAATGTTGTCATGTTGCCGTTGTTCAGCATGGAAACATTCATTAGCTAACAATGACATTATTGTTCTATTAATATAAAGGGAGGGCAGGTACTCTTTAAAGCAGCTGCTAGTTATGGGTACTTTTTACTAAAGTACATTTCAAAGCCCATACTTCTTTACTTTTACTTGAGTAAAGAAGTTTAGTCAGTACTTCTACTTTTACCAGAGTATTTTTAAACATGAGTATCTGTACTTCTTCTTGAGTAAAGGATGTGTGTACTTTTGCCATCTCTAATCATTCCTCCTTTTCAAGTCCTCATTCAAATGAACCTGGCGTGGGTCACATGGCTCCACATCACACAGAGGGTAGACGAGCCTCTCTGTGATATCAAATGTCTCCTTCCTCTGGGTGCATGAGCCAGTGTGTCTCTTCTGCCAATTTGCATGACGAGCGAGATGAAAACCCGGCGCCATGGGTAATTAATAAATCAGATTGAAATGATGGAACACTGGGAAGGCGTTGTTCCATTAATCGCCGCCCCGTCCTGTTCCAGTATCTTCCATCTCGGCGTTGGCGTTGGCGGCTCCTAATTAAATTGTACTTTCTGTCGATTGTGCTCATTACTCAAGCAAAACCAATCAGCGGTCTGCAGCTGGGTCTGGAGATGTAGATAAATGCGGGAGCAAATGTTGTTTGAGGAACACAACGTGGGGTTTGTCGTCTACCTCGATAGCAAAGACGACACTACAGGGTGTTTATCATCGGAGAAGAGTCAGTACTTACAGGGGCTTTTATTTTAATTTTATTTTAAAGAGGCCCTGTTATGCTTTGGGGGGTTTTCCCTCTCCTGTAGTCTGTTATATAGGTTTTAGTGCATGTAAATGATCTGCAAAGGCTACAATCCCAAAGTGTCTCTCACACACACTCCCCCTCCGCCTGAAACGCCTCCATTGGACACCTTTGTTCACTTCCAGAGTATAATGACATCACTGTGTAACACTCGCTCTTCTATTGGCTAGCGCTCCAACACATTGTACAGTATATGATAGGCTAAGGGGTGGGACATCTCTAAGCGGTTGACCAATCACAACAGTTCCGGCCAGGTAACCAATCAGAGCAGACTGAGCTCTGGTTTCAGACAGAGGGTGAAAAGAGGTGCTGCAGCACAGGCAGTATGAGAAAAATAAAGAGCTTTTTGAACATTAAAGCATGGAGACATGTAGAGACACTACATACTGATATACACCTGAACATCAGCAGGAGAGGACTCTTTAAAGTAGAGACACTACATACTGATATACACCTGAACATCAGCAGGAGAGGACTCTTTAAAGTAGAGACACTACATACTGATATACACCTGAACATCAGCAGGAGAGGACTCTTTAAAGTAGAGACACTACATACTGATATACACCTGAACATCAGCAGGAGAGGACTCTTTAAAGTAGAGACACTACATACTGATATACACCTGAACATCAGCAGGAGAGGACTCTTTAAAGTAGAGACACTACATACTGATATACACCTGAACATCAGCAGGAGAGGACTCTTTAAAGTAGAGACACTACATACTGATATACACCTGAACATCAGCAGGAGAGAACTCTTTAAAGTAGAGACACTACATACTGATATACACCTGAACATCAGCAGGAGAGAACTCTTTAAAGTAGAGACACTACATACTGATATACACCTGAACATCAGCAGGAGAGAACTCTTTAAAGTAGAGACACTACATACTGATATACACCTGAACATCAGCAGGAGAGGACTCTTTAAAGTAGAGACACTACATACTGATATACACCTGAACATCAGCAGGAGAGGACTCTTTAAAGTAGAGACACATACTGATATACACCTGAACATCAGCAGGAGAGGACTCTTTAAAGTAGAGACACTACATACTGATATACACCTGAACATCAGCAGGAGAGGACTCTTTAAAGTAGAGACACTACATACTGATATACACCTGAACATCAGCAGGAGAGGACTCTTTAAAGTAGAGACACTACATACTGATATACACCTGAACATCAGCAGGAGAGGACTCTTTAAAGTAGAGACACTACATACTGATATACACCTGAACATCAGCAGGAGAGGACTCTTTAAAGTAGAGACACTACATACTGATATACACCTGAACATCAGCAGGAGAGGACTCTTTAAAGTAGAGACACTACATACTGATATACACCTGAACATCAGCAGGAGAGGACTCTTTAAAGTAGAGACACTACATACTGATATACTCCTGAACATCAGCAGGAGAGGACTCTTTAAAGTAGAGACACTAGATACTGATATACACCTGAACATCAGCAGGAGAGGACTCTTTAAAGTAGAGACACTACATACTGATATACTCCTGAACATCAGACTTGTCGACGATACAAAAATCAAGGCAACAGGTGTGAAGGGTCTTATTTTCAAGCCTGATATCATCTATATATCTACAAATATGCGTTAGAATTACATTAGATATTTAATTAAACAATGTGTTGAGCTTCATATGAAGTGAATACTTAAAACGAAAGTTAATTATAAATCATATATGATCAATTATATTCTTGTATGAACCCATAATGAGAATGCTTCATATTTTAGGTTTTTCTATATTTACAGCATAAACAAAACAAAGTGGTTTGTTTAGGTTGAGTGTGTAAGGTCTATGATGTATGGGTGTCACTGATAAGGAAGAGGGCAGTTTCTTCCCCTTTTTTCTCACAGCAGATCACAGGGAGGGGGGCTCCTGCCTTAAACGAGAAACACATTGAGGCCTCAAAAATGGTTATGTCATAGCCGAGAATAATATTTTTCAAGTCCTACAGGGGTCATGTCCTTTTTACACAAACATGGGAAGGTGTGTCTTAGGCCCTAGCCAATAGAAGATGTTGGTTGGGGATAGAGGAGGTGTTTTTTGGGGTTTCGACCCGGTTTTTTTTAGCATAAAGAGACTGGTTTTTTGAGAGAGCGCGAGAGAGAGGGGGGTTTCCCCTGGTATACTCTCTTCCGGTAGGCTCTGTCCTTCAGAGCTGGGTAAAATGGTTCTCGGTAAGGTTATCCTGGAAGGCGTTATTAGGACGTACAGGAATTTTATAACTAATAGCTTTATTTAGATCTATCCTGGAAGGCGTTAATAGGACGTACGGGAATCTTAGAACTAATAGCTTTATTTAGATCTATCCTGGAAGGCGTTAATAGGACGTACGGGAATCTTAGACCTAATAAGCTTTATTTAGATCTATCCTGGTAGGCGTTAATAGGACGTACGGGAATCTTAGACCTAATAAGCTTTATTTAGATCTACCCTGGAAGGCGTTAATAGGACGTACGGGAATCTTAGACCTAATAAGCTTTATTTAGATCTATCCTGGAAGGCGTTAATAGGACGTACGGGAATCTTAGAACTAATAAGCTTTATTTAGATCTATCCTGGAAGGCGTTAATAGGACGCACGGGAATCTTAGACCTAATAAGCTTTATTTAGATCTATCCTGGAAGGCGTTAATAGGACGTACGGGAATCTTAGACCTAATAAGCTTTATTTAGATCTATCCTGGAAGGCGTTAATAGGACGCACGGGAATCTTAGACCTAATAAGCTTTATTTAGATCTATCCTGGAAGGCGTTAATAGGACGTACGGGAATCTTAGACCTAATAAGCTTTATTTAGATCTATCCTGGAAGGCGTTAATAGGACGCAGGGGAATCTTAGACCTAATAGCTTTATTTAGATCTATCCTGGAAGGCGTTAATAGGACGTACGGGAATCTTAGACCTAATAAGCTTTATTTAGATCTATCCTGGAAGGCGTTAATAGGACGCAGGGGAATCTTAGACCTAATAGCTTTATTTAGATCTATCCTGGAAGGCGTTAATAGGACGTACGGGAATCTTAGAACTAATAGCTTTATTTAGATCTATCCTGGAAGGCGTTAATAGGACGTACGGGAATCTTAGAACTAATAGCTTTATTTAGATCTATCCTGGAAGGCGTTATTAGGACGTACGGGAATCTTAGAACTAATAGCTTTATTTAGATCTATCCTGGAAGGCGTTAATAGGACGCACGGGAATCTTAGAACTAATAGCTTTATTTAGATCTATCCTGGAAGGCGTTAATAGGACGTACAGGAATTTTATAACCAATAGCTTTATTTAGATCTATCCTGGAAGGCGTTAATAGGACGTACGGGAATCTTAGAACTAATAGCTTTATTTAGATCTATCCTGGAAGGCGTTAGTAGGACGTACGGGAATCTTAGACCTAATAGCTTTATTTAGATCTATCCTGGAAGGCGTTAATAGGACGTACGGGAATCTTAGACCTAATAAGCTTTATTTAGATCTATCCTGGAAGGCGTTAATAGGACGTACGGGAATCTTAGACCTAATAGCTTTATTTAGATCTATCCTGGAAGGCGTTAATAGGACGTACGGGAATCTTAGACCTAATAGCTTTATTTAGATCTATCCTGGAAGGCGTTAATAGGACGCAGGGGAATCTTAGACCTAATAGCTTTATTTAGATCTATCCTGGAAGGCGTTAATAGGACGCACGGGAATCTTAGACCTAATAGCTTTATTTAGATCTATCCTGGAAGGCGTTAATAGGACGCACGGGAATCTTAGAACTAATAGCTTTATTTAGATCTATCCTGGAAGGCGTTAATAGGACGTACGGGAATCTTAGACCTAATAGCTTTATTTAGATCTATCCTGGAAGGCGTTAATAGGACGTACGGGAATCTTAGACCTAATAAGCTTTATTTAGATCTATCCTGGAAGGCGTTAATAGGACGTACGGGAATCTTAGAACTAATGGCTTTATTTAGATCTTGGATAGATGAGAAATATGAATTAAGGTTTTAGATACAAATATAACCCCAGCATGATATGTTGCATATGATTATAATGTGTTAAAAGGTAAAAACCCTGTATTAGTTTGGACCTATTTTTCTTCAAATAAACTGATCTCACCTTACTGGACTGGGATAACTTAAAAGACACCTGTGCTCTCCTCTCCTGCTTAAAAGGTAAGACTGCACCCTGCCACACTCACACTTAGGTAGGAACACACTCCATTTACTGATATCAAAATCCTTCGGGATCCCTTAAACAGATTAAAAAAGAGTTGTCTGAATAGAAACAGCAGTTAATTGAACCTGGTTCTTCGGGGGTTAATCGAGGTGAGATCTTGCTGACGTTGGTGGATCTGAGCCGAGCAGTAAACTTACATAGACTCAATAACTTCGGTCAGGTCAATTAGTAGGTCAGAGTAGTTTACCGGAATAAATTATCAGGACCTCGCCGACTCTAAACACATGGTGCTATCTCTTGTTATGCTACCCGTGGGATAAACACATTGTTTTTCTGCTCATGTTGCTTTATAGCCTGAAGATCCACAAAATAATCCCTCTGGTTATTTGTTTCAGTTAGTTTCCCGCTTCCTCCTGCCAGAAGCATTCACCTCTCTGCACCTCACTCCCACACTGGCTCCGCTACATCTGCCTCAGTACATCGCTGTACATTTGGACTTGTGACAGATTTGTGTGTGTGAAAGTCTTTCTCCGGCTGAACATAGTCAGACAGAAAGCTTTAAGGAGCTCTTTGTGTGCTGGAGGCATGAAAGGAGAGGTCCCTGCAGCTCTGATGGAGGCTTTTACCTGATAGGATGCGTCTTTTTCTCCCAGACACTCGTGCGTCATGCCTGACCAGTCAACCGATCCACGTAGCGCTCGCACCTCAGCACTATAAAGCGCAGGGGTGGTGTTTGAAGAGATGACAGCAGTTCAAATGGGGCTGGTTTTTGCCATTTAAAGAACGTTTTTGTAGTTAAAATGAGTGTCGCACCAGGCGAGCGCCTTGCTCCAAAGCAGTTTGATGGATAGCCAACAGTCCTAACGTCCAGGGAAAAACGTTGCAGCTCTGAAAACCCAAGATGCCTTCTTCAAAGATATTCATTCTTTAAATACAAAGCTTTGAATTCTGTTCCAAGGTCTGAAGGCTTGGAGATCACCATCTGCATGGCAACGAGGGGAAATGGAAAGGCTGCTGCTTTTATAACTCGTCTGATTTGGTTCACCAGGTGAAGCGTTATCTTGAGGGAAATGGTTCAATATTTTTTGCTTTATTTTCCTAAGATGAAAACTCATGGCTTTGCATTCTGTTTCGACCTGGGGAAGAAAAAGCCGGCCACCACTTCTGAAGCTGGCTTCATTACATTACATTACATTACATTGCATTTAGCTGACGCTTTTATCCAAAGCGACTTACAATAAGTACATTCAACTAGGAAGACACAACCTTGAAGAAAACAGAATCATATAGTACATCAGGTTTCATAGAGCCAAACATTTCAAGTGCTACTCAACTGGCTTTAGAGTAGTAAGCCAGTAAGCCAGTCCTTTATTAGTATAAAAGTGCTTCGTTAATAGTTCTAACGCTCGAAGTGGAGTCGAAAGAGATGAGTTTTCAGTTTGCGCCGGAAGATGTGCAAGCTATCTGCCGTCCTGATGTCAATGGGGAGCTCATTCCACCATCTTGGAGCCAGGACAGCAAACCCACGTGTTTTCGCCGATGGGAACTTGGGTCCCCCTCGCAGCGAGGGCGCAACGAGTCGTTTGGCTGATGCAGAGCGTAGTGCACGCGCTGGGGTGTACGGTTTAACCATGTCCTGGATGTAGGAAGGGCCAGATCCATTCGCAGCATGGTAAGCAAGTACCAGTGTCTTGAAGTGGATTCTAGCAGTTACCGGAAGCCAGTGGAGGGAGCGGAGGAGCGGAGTGGTGTGGGAACATTTAGGAAGGTTGAAGACCAGACGAGCCGCTGCATTCTGGATGAGCTGCAGAGGTCGGATGGCACATGCAGGTAGACCAGCCAGGAGGGAGTTGCAGTAGTCTAGGCGTGAGGTGACGAGAGCCTGGACCAGAACCTGAGTCGCTTTCTGAGTCAGCTGGGGACGTATCTTCCTGATGTTGTAAAGCGTGTATCTGCAGCAACGGGTTGTAGCAGCGATGTTTGCAGTGAAGGACAGGTTGTTATCTAGGGTCACACCCAGATTCCTTGCAGTCTGAGTCGGGGAAACAACTGAGGTGCCGATGTTGATCGTTAGGTCAAGAGTGGGACAATCTTTTCCCGGGAGGAAGAGCAGCTCAGTCTTGTCAAGGTTGAGCTTGAGGTGGTGAGCAGACATCCACTGAGAGATGTCAGCTAGACAAGCAGAGATGCGTGCGACGACCTGGGTCTCTGAGCGGGGAAAGGACAGAATTAATTGGGTGTCGTCAGCGTAGCAGTGGTAAGAAAAACCATGCGGGCTAATGACTGATCCGAGTGAGTTTGTGTACAGGGAGAAGAGGAGGGGACCAAGAACAGAGCCCTGTATTAAGTATTTTCTGTTTAACCTGTAGACTAACAGCAATACAAATACAACATTGACAATGGCCAGCTCTGTTGTGATTGGTCAACCACTTAGAGACCCTTAGCTTATCACATTATTCACATACAATGTGTTTGAAGGCTTGCCAATACAACTGTTGTGATATGTCAACCACTTTCAGATGTGTGTTGGAGAGAAACTCCCTCCATGGTCTCTTTGCAAACCATTTACATGCACAACAACCTATAGAACTCACTACATGAAAGGTGAAACCCAATAGGGCCCCTTTAAGTTCACTCACCTTTTTATATCCGTCCAGGGAAAGTGGACTGAGCACTGCTCCCTTGCAGCATTACTTTCTGAATCGGCTGTTGTTCCCTGAGCGTCCCCACCGGGACAGTTTGGGGTTAAATGTCTTGAACAAAGGACACATGGATAATAGTAACTGGGGGAATTATTCTCTCTCTCAGTTTCAACACACACATTTTAGTTTTCTCCAGAGAAGCCACACACACACACACACACACACACACACACACACACACACACACACACACACACACACACACACACACACACACACACACACACACACACACACACACACACACACACACACACACACCCACACCGTCCTTGTGTGTGTGTGTGTGTGTGTGTGTGTGTGTGTGTGTGTGTGTGTGTGTGGTTGCAGGCGGGGTGGGTGGGTGGGTGGGTTTGCAAGTGACAGGGCGAAATGGTGAGAGAGATAAATAGTCACACTGAGGGAAGCGATAATGGACTTTTCTTGTCTGCATGGCCTCGACGTCTGCAGACATGCTGATGTGTTTAACTGAGAGAGAGAGGGCGGTGACATACAGTGAGAGAGGGTGGGAGGAGAGAGAGGTAAAGATGCTGATGCTCTTTAACTCCTTTCCACATTGCCATTGGCAACAAGACCTCCGCCTGCGCTCGGACAGATGCATGGTAATGAAGCCCGCTTAAGGTGAAACCTGTCACCTTTTCCTCACACATTCACAATCTGTGCTTCTCTCTCTTTGACTCACCTTCTCTCCCTCTGTCACACTAATGCACACACATATCTCTCCATCTGTATCTCCGTGAGGTAAGACGACAGAAAGAGAAGGAACGGAGGATAGGAAAAGTATGGAAAGTATGTCTGGGTAACTTGCTGAGTTAAAGGGTTCACACAATTGTCCAAAAAAAAATACAATGCATGAAAATAACACTTTTTGGGGGGTTAAAAGTACGGTGGCCGACGGGTGCAAACGCCCTTCAACAGCCCGAAACATTCCATTAGGAGAAACGCGCTGCAGATTAGAAAATGATGCAAATATAAAAAGACAAATGTGCCAAAACAAACGGAACATGCAGCAAATGAAAAATGCTGCATGAAGCTCAAAACACAACAGAAACCAGGGGACACTAAAAAGTGACGCACACAGCGAGGACAAGCTGCGCCTCTGTTGTCAAGTTGGTGAAGATGTTTCTTCACTTGCATGTGTTCTGGCACACTTGTTTTTTATTTTTGAATCTCTTTCAAAGCTACGGCGCGTTTCTCCTCATGGAATAGTTGGGCCGTTGTCGTGTCTTATTCGCACTCGTCAGCCACCATACTAAAGCATTGAAGAATTAAGTTAGAACTCTTATACCTTAAAAGTTGAAATGTTTAAAATGTATAACTGCAAATGAGGATTTATAGTATGAACAAAAAATACTTTCATTCAGGCAGAACTAGTAGCTTTTCCTATTTCTCAACTCAAGTCAGACAGATTGTCTGGATACCAATAGGGATAAGTATTTGTTCAGGAAAGGATCGTTGAGTTTAGTTTCAAGTTTCAAGGCTTTTATTGTCATGTGTGCATAGCTACAGTGTAGATATGACAATGGACATCTTAGGTCACAGACTCCTCCAACAGTGCAACACAATAAAATAGTACAAGTAAATCAAATATAATATAATAGAAACAGTCTTTACTGACCCTATAAGAGTTGTATGGAGATCCTGTTAGCAGGGAGATAGAAATGAGAATAACAAAGGGAGAGTCTCAGTTATCTGATCTATCGGTCACTTCATCTTCTCGCTGCTTTTCCCTCGCCGTGCGCTTTGTTTGTCTCTGCCATGCACCGCCTCATGTCTCACTTCCCAGAGGAAGTGTGTGAATGTGTGACAGATGGGCCGACTCCCACTGGTTACATGTGTTTGCTCTCCATCAGAACGCTGTGCCAGAAGGTCTGGACCGGCATCCTCTCAGCGGACACCTGGGTTGCTGGTTCAAAAACCCGGCCTGCTGTTCCCCTGAACCTTTACTTATACATCAGCTGTGTTATCAGCACAACATGGAAGAGAAAGGTTTAAAGCTTACTTTATTTAAATGAGAAAGAGCAATACAAATGTGTCGTCACTTACATAAGGGAATGTGTTTGTGGTGCCAATATTCATCAAAGTTATTGCAATTATTTGGCTGAAATCGTGCAGGATAATATGTATTCAGTCAGTACGGTTATTTTTGTTTCCAAGCAAGATTACAAGGAAATAAAAAATGGCTCTTTGAAAATACATAACAAAGTTTGGTTATTTGATGTATAATATGTAGATTCCAGCTTAATGCAACAATGCTTGTATTGTTGTTTTTGATACAGATACACAGGAGTGGTGGGGTTATTTATAATGAAAAGCATTAAATGTTATAATATAAAATCATCAAACTGGTGTTAAAATATGGAGATATACTCGTTATTGCGATTAAAGCCTAAAAATATCAAGACATTACTTTTAGTACAAGTTTGTGTCTGACACGCTTGGTTTGATTTAAAAAACATTCCTTTTCTCTTTCACACGATCTCTAATTCTCTTAAATGACCGGTCTAATCCGAGCTGCTCAATTGACCCATCATCCCTGGCACCTGTCCAACGAAAGAGCGTGCAGTGACCTAAATGCAGTGACAGCCCAACCAGCCAGAAGGAGAAGAAATGCCTCTTAAATTCACAAGTGCAAGTGGAACTTTTTACCCCGGCTTTGGGGTTGACATTTGACTGTTTTTTTGTGTCTTGTTTCCCCTTCTGGCATTGGCATGACGAACAAAGAGCTGAACTGGCCGGCAGAGCCACCGTCCAGAGGGGGAAATATTTGAGTTTGATGGGAGTTGTGTTCTGGGCACTGGTTTTGATTTGATTTGATATACTTTATTAATCCCCATGGGGAAATGGTTTCTCTGCATTTGACCCATCCTAGTGTTAGGAGCAGTGTGCTGCCTTTTTGAATGGCGCCCGGGGAGCAGTGTAGGGAACGGTGCCTTGCTCAGGGACACCTCGGTAGCACTTGGTCTTGCCGGGACTTAAACTGATGACCTTCCAGTTGCCAAGCCAAGTCCCTATCGACTTCGCCACCACCGCCCCCACCGTGGCTCTTTTTAACATCTGCTGCTGTCACACTCAGGGACGAGGGGCAGAACACTGTGGGTTAAAGAACAATTCGACACACACACACACACACACACACACACACACACACACACACACACACACACACACACACACACATGATTCAAAGAGTCCTGATATTCACCACCAATCAGCCTATTGAGCCAAAAATAAAGATCCAGTCAGCCCTGCTTTGCGGAAACAAACCAAAACCATATAGCGTTGCCGACCACATCATGTGAAATGTTACAGCTCGACCTTGAAATTTGAGATTAATATGATGTAACCAGTGATGCAGAGGGTGAATAAAACATGGGTAAACATCTCACCTACTACCAGTTTAAAGAGGATTTATTTTTGATATGTTGTATCTCTACTGGGACATGTCTCCATGCTTTAATGTTCAAAAAGCTCTTCATTTTGTTCATACTGCCTGTGCTGCAGCACCTCTTTTCACCCTCTGTCTGAAACCAGAGCCCAGTCTGCTCTGATTGGTTAGCTGGCCGGCTCTGTTGTGATTGGTCAAGCGCTTAGAGATGTCCCGCCCCTTAGCCTTATCACGTATGTGTTTTGATTGTAGCCAATAGAAGCACACATGTTACATAGTGATGTCACTGTTACAGAAGTAAACAAGTTATTTTATTTGAGGCGTTTGAGGCCGGGAGGAGAGTGTGGGCAAAAACCTGAACTCCAAAAAGTATAATAAGTCCTCTTTAACTATTCCAAAAATAAAACAAGTGTACTACAGACTTCAGATCAGTTCACCACATCCTCCAAACAAAGGACAGATCCTCCGTGTTAAAATTGAGACGATATAAAAAACATGAGGACAGATTTGGAAATGAAAAAGGCTATTTTCAGTTTTGCCATATGGGATGTGAAAACGCTTGGAAGCTGGGTATCATAGCACCGCTCTGACAGTGTCATTACTCAAAGCTTGCAGCTGGACACTTTGTTTTACCGAGCTGACAAGTGTGAAGTATTTTGAATTCGGTATCTTGCAAGTCTTTGCGTCAGCTCAAACAAATGTGGTTTTGTGGTGTTCGAATCACGCCGGAGCTTCCTTGTTTGTGAGGGTTTACTAATGCAGATGTTCAAACAAAGAGACATTCAGTATCACTAATGTAGAACAGAGCATCACAAATGTCTGAATAGACAATTGTCTTGAGTTTTAACAGTCCAGTTCACAGGGAGCTTCAGGCTTTCTTAAAGGCGCTGTCATCCCTTTAATAGGCCTCTGTTTAGCCCTGGAGACACACACACAACTTCCATTACATGTTCACAAACGCACATCCATTTAGTACGGAAGAGGATTAGGGCCACATGATTTTTTTTTTGGGAAGATTTGAAAAAAATTTAAATAATTTTTGTTCTGAGATTAAAGCCATAATTCTGACTTTTTCCTCAGAACAAAAAAACATAAATTTTTTGGGAGAAAAAAGTCATAATTCTGACTTTAATCTCAGAATTCTGACTTTTTTCTCAGAATTTTGACTTTAAAGTCATTATTATGTTTTGTTCTGAGGAAAAAGTCAGAATTCTGAGATTAAAGTCAGAATTCGGACTTTTTTCTCAGAACAAAAAAAAAACCTATTTTTTTCGAATCCTCCCAAAAAAATAATGAATGTGGCCCTACAGTAATCCTCTTCCGTAATTTAGACAGTCACACACAGGCTGAAAAACAAGTGGAAAAAGACAATAATTACAGTCACAGGAGGAGAGTCTCACTGTGTGGAGTTGCAGATGTGCAAGCCCCTGGCCTTTGCAAAAACAAAGCATGTCATTGTTATGTGAACACAATATGCAAAAGAAAAGAGTTTTACCTGTTCTGAACTAATTCTGTTTTCACTGGGAAAAAAGGGACAGATGGTTGCACGGACGATGTCTCTGTAAACGGTAAACAAAGAGCAATTGGTTGCCAGAGTGTAAACAAGCAGGTGGGCAGCGGATTTAATCATTTTCCAGGAGTGTGTGTGTGTGTGTGTGTGTGTGTGTGTGTGTGTGTGTGTGTGTGTGTGTGTGTGTGTGTGTGTGTGTGTGTGTGTGTGTGTGTGTGTGTGTGTGTGTGTGTGTGTGTGTGTGTGTGTGTGTGTGTGTGTGTGTGTGTTTGTGTGTGTGTGTGTGTGTGTGTGTGTGTGTGTGTGTGTGTGTGTGTGTGTGTGTGTGTGTGTGTGTGTGTGTGTGTGTGTGTGTGTGTGTGTGTGTGTGTGTGTGTGTGTGTGTGTGTGTGTGTGTGTGTGTTGTGTGTGTGTGTGTGTGTGTGTGTGTGGCTGTGTGGCAATTAAGCCGGCAATCTGTTGGAAACCCTAGAAGGTGAGCGAAACGAAGGAGAACGTATAGTGGTAAAGGTGGTTTCCATGGCAACCACTGATCTTAAAGCACTGTACCAGTTTCACCTTTTTTTGTGTGTTTCGCCTGCGGTGACGGTTTCCACACTGCGCAGCCGAGAAGAATCTCCTGCTAAGTGATAACAAAGAATCGAGATGACAGCAGTGACATGCGCTCCCCCCCCAAAAAAAATAGGCGGCTTCACGTGCCGTGTGGGGGGTGAGGCAAAAATGGTGCGTGTGATAAGGAGATCCATCTGCGGCGGTAATCAGAAACCTGTTAAACTGAAACCAAACGATTATTTTGACCGCTCGGCTGTGGAAGTGAAAAATCAATGCAAACATGCTTAAGGTTTCAGCAGCAGAGCACCCTCGGGTCACTGAAAGGACTACTTGGCGGAAATATATGATAATGTTTTTCTAAATGTCTCTGTTGTTTTGAGATGCATTGGAGTGTGTTTGCGTCTGTGCACAGATGGCACTCGCCAATTAGTGAAGGAAAGTGGAAAGGGAGCCATTAGCGCGCAATTATCTCTGATTGCTTCAACATTGTTTTGGTGGGCTGCAGTGCTCTGTGAAATGACCCATAGTCAGGCCTCCAGCTCTGGCCCGTAGTCTTTCAGTCGCTCAACTAGAACAGCAGCGAGACCGAAAAATATATTTGCCGTAGTCATTCTGCTCCTCGTCTTCTCACTCTGTTGATCTCTTTCTCACCTCGTCTCTGCTGCTCAATATTTGCCTGATCCAATATCTCTGCCTCTCTGCCTCGCGCGCCCTGTGCGTCTACTTTCTCACTTAACTCTACTTCAGCAAGTCTATCTTTCCCCCACCGTCTATTCCACTTACTCATTATAGCGCTCTGAGTCGATGCTTTCGAAAGGCTGTCTCATGAATTCCTTTTCTTGCATTTTCACCTTGAGTGTTATTTTTATATATATATATATATAGCTTTCCTTCTTTTCACTTTACATTGTCAGCACTTGCAGCAATTGTTCACTTTCCATTTAGCCTTATTTATATGGCAGAATATTCTCTGATATTTGATCAATCAGGTGGAATAGGAAGGGAACAATACACTTTAGCATTAAAAAAGATCTTGGATCTGCCATTGAGAAGGCAAGATTAGCCAACACATTTTAGAAAAGTGAGACAGAAGTTGTTTACATCAATACAGGACAACAAGTCTCACCAGTTTCTCAGTCATGTTTATATCGTAACCCTCTTGTTTTGGTTAGGAATTAACCAAATGGTAAAGGTTAGGACATTTAGTTAAATATCGAATTATTCAAGAGTATTTGCAAAACAAGGATATGGGCCACTACAGAGTATATTTTGTATTTCCTTTATTTATGCCCTTTGCTTTTCTGTGACATCACTATATCTATTGGCTAGCGCTCCAACACATTAAAGGCTTCTCAATTCTCCCCTCCTCGACTCCCCTCCTCGACACCTATCCTCGGGTGTTAGTCCCGCCCACAGGAGATGCGAGCGGAGGAGCCGTGTATCAGTGTATCCTCGATTATAGCTCCTCCAGAGAGCCTCCTCGATGCTCGGTCCTCGATGTGCATTTAGAGAAATGAGATGTCCTTCAACATGGCGCGCCGAAAACTATTTCTGGGTCACTACCGGAGGACCGAGGAGTTGAGGAGGGGAAATTAGAGAATTGAGAAGCCTTTAGAGTACGTGATAAGGCTAAGGGGCGTGACATCTCTAAGTAGTTGACCAATCACAACAGAGCCGACCAGCTAACCAATCAGAGCAGACATGGGCTCTGGTTTCAGACAGAGGGTGAAAAGAGGTGCTGCAGTACAGGCAGTATGAGAAAAATAAAGAGCTTTCTGAACATTAAAGCATGGAAACATGTAAGGAAAATAGATGCAAATATGAAGCTGAAATGTAGCATGATATGTCCTCCAATAGGCTCAAACCTTTCCAGTTGTTAGTGTTAGTTGTAGATTCATATCCACACACAGACTTAAGAGTAACATTAGTCTTGTCTTGTGTCTCCAATATGTGGATTTCTTTCTCTAAAAAGTAATAACAGCTGAATCAATTTAAGTGCATCACTAGTTAATTGTTTTGTTCTACGGGATTGTGGGACCATATATACTGTAAAGATGCATATTAATCATTTTTGAATTATATGAAAGGGAGAGATGCACACTATTTTAATAACGCAATGTAAATACATGATGCATAAAAGTCATTTCAATGTTTTTTGTAAATGTGGTCATTTGATAAAAGACTGCATTTATCACTGCGATGGATCAATAGTACTCTTGTGAGGAAAGGGGATATGCAGCAAGGACACAGTATGATAAATTGGAGAAATATATAAAAGTACGGAAGCTGTTATTGCAAAAAAAATGGATAAATATCCAGAGGAGTGTAATTTGACTGCTTCTGCTATATGCAAACAAGGTATCACTTCTAAAACGTATTAAGAGCTAGAGCAATTTGTATAGGCTACTCGAGACATCCTTGAAATTCCTACTTGTATTCAAATGTAAGTATAACCTTGGTGGCTGTTCAGGAAGCTGCAGTGATATCAAAGACTGTACCTTGAGTGATTGTGTGTGTGAGTGAGAGGCACAGCGAGTTTTGGAGACGACAGGGTTTCTCATCTCTGGGGTAAATTTAGTATTCTCAACAAGGAGCGGCCTTTCTGCTATCTCTCTCGATGTCGGGCTCTATTTCCGTCTCCCCTTTTCCTTCTCGTTCACACACTCCATGTCTCCATACAGTAGGTCTCCTTCAGAGTCGGTTGCTTCTCAGCAGGGGGGGGGTAAAGTGTTGATTAGTACCATGCTGGCAAATGGCGGGAGATTGGAGGTCGTCTGCTGGTGTGAGTCCATGTTGTACACACACACACACTCACACACTCTGTCGGCCAGGTCTGGCAGGAAACAAAAGAGATGGGGCTGGCGGATCAACATTAAAATAAATAAAAAATGAAATGGCACTTAGTGAGAGAGGCACTTTGTGACCGTCTTTGTTGATGCTTCAGACACAGATAGCAGGTTTGTTTGTAGCTTCTCTTGTCAGAGCATGTTTACCGCCCACAGACTGCTGCTTCAGACCCAAATTGTTAATTGGTTGCTTTTGAGTGATTGGATTGAAATAATGGTTTTGCCATTAGTGAAAATGAAAGCCCTCTGGATAGAAAAGTAGATGTATTGATGGAAATGATAGTGTTTGATAGGAGTCAAGGGATAGGGATGAAAGACTCCTCTTGTTACCAGCGACAGTCCATTTAATGTTCATTATGTATAAGGTATGTTTATTTGTATAGCACATGTTCAGACACAGAGGCAATTCAAAGTGCTTTACAGTAAATCATCATTAACACTTAATAAGAAGACAACAGAAAGGAACACAATAAATACACATCATGGAATAACAGATTCATAAAAACCATGCATAAAAGAGATACAGAATAGTTTGAAAACAACATTGTAAATACGGTAGGTGCTAAAACAAGTTAAAAGACTTCTGGGTAAGCATGTCTCCGTAACACTCGGACACAAGGCAGGATCTTGTATAAAGTGAGGTGACCAATAAAAGAAAACAAAAATTCTGTTAATCACTTCCGGAAAATCAATTTATGTGTTGGTAAAAAGTTTCTACATTTCCTTTGGTTTTCCGGAGTTGCTTTGTGACTGTCATCATAGTCCACTTATCCACTGTTTTTACATCATTTGTTGTACCAGTTGATAGTCAATATAGATTAACCCTCCTATTGCCTTTGTTCCCCCCCCTTACTTTGGTGTTCGGTTTTAACTGCTATTACATTAACACAAAAAACATTAATCATCACCAAATTTCATTTAACACCCTTTCAAACTGTACATATTGTATAAGACTACTGGTATACATGAAAACTAAAGTAAATATACAAAGAATAGACACTGAACATGTATTGCGTGTGCCAGGTGTGATCCATGTGGGGGGAGGGGCACATAAGAGCGGGAAATGTGTCAAATTGTTCTGTGTGTTTGTGTTTGTGTGTGCCATGTTTGATTCACATGGGGGGATGGGCACATAAGTGGGGGACACACACATCTAGAGTATGTGTGTGTTTGTGTGTGTTTTATCTGATCCGGATGGTTACTAATTCCTTTTCTTTATGGCGGTCATTTTAGACCGGGAACACCATGGTGTTACAAAGTTGACTAAATCATCCAAAATGCAATGAAAGTGGTGATCAGCGATTGTGTATGTTCAAATGTCTCCTGTGAAGGATATCATACAGCCTGAATGCAATCGAATGTAAAACAAAAAAGTTATGATTGATGAAAGTAGTAAATCGGTCAGATTTGACCCGAAGACAACAGGAGGGTTAAATGTCTTTCTAGAAACTGTAGTCATATATCGGGACAAAATGACCCTACATATCACTTTATTTATAACCTCTGTAGACATTTCCCTATTGAGTATATGGCCATAGATGCTAGTATTTTTTTTTCTAAATGATGGTCCCATTTAGAGTAGAATTGATGACAAAGCAGCCCATAGTTTGGGGTGTGGCTACCTTGTGATTGACATGCTATAGTGTCGTCTTCTCTGGGTTTTATCTGTGTGTTAATCTTGAGCAGTGTGTTTCCGTGAATTGTCACATTTTGGTCACCTTAAATATCTCGTTGAGTTTTCAGTTGTACTTAGTTCCACTTTCCCATCCTTTAATGTGCCGAATGCTGGCAGGGATGCGAGCATACGGCTACCCCGACACACCCAGAACAAGGAGCCAGAGGCAGAAACATGAGGATTTGCTAAATGTCAAGTGACAAAGAGGGCTGCGCAACTTTTTCTATATTTTTGTCGAAACGAGCGACATTACAGTGCATGATGAAAGAAAACCTTGCCGTGTTTCTGCATTAAAATTCAGAGTCGAGGATGGGAATAAAACGTTAGGGAAGAAATGTAAGCTTGTTGAACTCAGTGCCATTT
>NW_022990724.1:0-26576 GCF_902827175.1 Gymnodraco acuticeps | reverse complement strand
TTATGGGCAATTCATAGTGTATGCTCAATTATATTTGTGCCTGCTGGTAAACTACTGTTGCACTTTGGCTCCACCTCCAGCTGAATTGCTTGTAAGAATAATTGTTGATCTCTCTCAGCTGTCAGAAGGGAAAGACATGGCTTGGTAATTTGCTGACGGAGAAAGACAAGTCTCTAGAGTTTTGTAGTACATGACTCCTATTTTGTTCTAGTATGTACAGTAGCACTCAAGAATCACTTGGCTGAGGCACAGGACAGATGCAGGATATATTAACGAGTGCAATCTAACACAATCACTAGCACTCTAGTTTTCAATTAAAAACATCTCCTTACAAGGACTGCAATGATGAGAACATTTAAGAAAATACTGTTTGTGTTCTGTTGCGTTCATGAGCAAAAGAAACGTGTGTGTTTGTGAGAGAACGAAAGAGAGGATTGCTTTTTCTTTGGCCTACACGTACACATGTGTGGCTGTATGAGTAAATATAATGGAAAAACAAACTGTATCGCTGTCGAGTTTTTAATCAGTTGACTTGAGTTCATCTTTCTCGAACCACTCACTTGTGTATGTGAGGCGGTAGCCCTGATTGGTCCCAGAGGCGTTGCTGTTGAACTCCAGCCACAAACGATTGGACGTGCTATTGATGACAAGACCCATTATGCCATCATGTGTAAAGTTTCCAAGTAGACGGGATGTCGTGTTCTCCCCATCATACACCTGTCAATCAAAGGAACACAGAACATGAATTTGAACGTGTTTCTAGAGGATGATCATAAAATGAGGGGGGGCAGTGATTTGTTGACCCTGTCTGGAAAAAGGATGCCATAAAGTGTGGTCAGTTCTGAAACAGAAATTGCAGGGCTCTGCTGTATTTCCTGTGCCTCACCTCTGCAACACACTGTCATTCATCCAAAAAACAAACAACGCAAGCGAGGCAAAAAAACCTCAGTGTGCCCCAGGAAATAGCCACTTTGCTTAGCTTTGCATCAGCTGAGGACTTTTAAAGCATATCATGATAGAGCCTAAAATATGAAATGAATGATTCTGAGGTCACAAATGAGTTGTAAAGGGTTCTGATGCAGCCTGAAGGAGAGATGAAGCTTTCCTTTTTATGGTAAACCGTCAACATGTTTATGTAACAATTCAGAGAAGATTGAACACAATGTTTGTGGGTAATTCAATTGGTAAACTCACTTTAAATGTTGGTTGCAACGATAAAAAGGGTTGTTATGAAACTGTTGTACAAACCTACTTTGGATTTGGAGTTTCAATCCTGGGTCAAGCAATAGATTCAAGTATCACTTTAATTAGAACATTTTTTTGATTTGCAGCTATAATAAATATTCAAAATGTGTTTTTATTTTTTGGAAACAATGCTTCTATGGTTGATTTAATTGAACACATGAAATACCTCACAATATATACATTTTGTTTCCTAGTTTACAAGTCTTAGCATGCATGTTCTCTGCAGTTTACTGAGCATTTAGTTAAAAACAGCAAAGCAGTGCCTGGCTGTGTGTGACTTGGTTTGAAAATACATATTAGAGGGGAAAATAGCAAGAAAGTGAAGACTGGAAAATAAGATGTGTTATTGGACTGGATTAATATTGCAGGACTAGCTTGCATCCTCTTTATTTCTCTGTTTTTCCTTCTTGCAATAATTATGAAAATAATTAAGCTAGACTCAGTCTTTCTTTTTGGTCTCCTAACAATTTAGCTTCTTTTCATTTGAAATATGATCGTCAAGATATAACTGTACGCTCACAGTGATAGCACAAAGGGAAAACCATCAATCATTTATTTCAAATGAGCGCTGACAAACAAGTAAATACAGTATGAAGGTTGGAGCAATGGCTGCCAGAACATAACAACTTAGAAATGTGAACATTTCTGTAGCACATTTACTTACCAAATGCCAAGTATGTAATTTAACAGAGCATGTTCTAAATAGTTGTGTTTTCCCAAAACATGTACAGTACACAGTTATCAAATTCCATGTGGGGTTTGGAAGAAAGCTAACATACTGTTGATAAACACAACAAAGCAAGCTTAGCTAGTAACACATGGTAGCTGTGTACTTTGGCCATATATTGGCCGCATTTTGTGAAACTGTTGTTTGCAAAGTACTCAGCATAGAGAGCATGTGGATTATAGAGCAGAAGAGGATAGATAGATTCATATTAATGAATCCAAACTTCTAAGAGCCACTTTTCCAGTTTACAGGTGGTCAGTATTTGGTACTGAGATTCTTTCGTTTATGCTGGAGTCTACTTTGTTGCTTTCTAGTCTCTGAATGCTTGAATGTGGACATTAGAGAAGACGTAGTTTAGGAAGTGAAGTCTATTTCTGACTGCAGTTTGAAGGGGAGAATTAGCACGCTCAAGCACCTCATAATACTATCTCACAGCTGGGATATAAATGCGAACGGCTCGTGCTTATATTTGGCAGCCTGGGGCATTTCCAAAGATTGGTGGTGACAGGTCTGCAGGTGGCAGGGATGCCAAAGAAAAAAGGCTAAGGAGATGTACTGCTCTATCTCTGCAAGTACTGCCAGTCAGAGGAGATACCGCGACATGAAGCCAAAGCAGGAGCTACAGCATGTTCATACATGACAAATATAGACAGACATGGTGAAGCATACTGGGAATTTAAGCGTTAAAAAAGATTAGCTGTATCATGATATGTGTGGCAATACTCCCCCAAACTTAATTTCCCTTCCCTATTCCTCCCTCTCTGTACCCCTCCAGTTCTACATCAGTTTCCCCAAATGTTGCATTTGGCTGTCCACCTCTTTCTTTCTGTTTCTCTCTTTTATTCTCTCTATCATTTTTCTCCTCCTCTCTCTGTTTCTGTAAAACGGTTAATGAAAAGCCCTGCAGCTCATAAATCAACATGTCACCATCTGCCACCCCTCCTCCCTCGGTCTTCTGACTCTCTCCTTTTCTTGCTTGCACTCCCTCCACCTCTATTTCCATGGAACAATTCTTGCACACCCCTACTTTGTTTCTTCCTAACCCTCTTATATTTCTTCGGGGATGTAGTAGCCTACCACTGAGTATCTTTGGTCAAGCACTGAATTAGAGGACATTTGTAGGCTTATTGAGCTTGGCTAGACCTTTCTTTAAAAAGTGCCAAGGCAAAAATGTAGCCAGTAGCAAAAGGAATGGTAATGAGCTGTTGCATAGGAGATTTTAGCCGAACGCTTGCTGGATCTGTCAAACAGATGGTTTGTGTTCAGCTGTAACAGGCATTAAGTCACATACTGTTAGCAGGGGGAGTGGCATGCTAATTGCTAGGCTAAGTGGCACTTTGGAGCTTTCCTCCCATTTCATTATACTTTGCACTGTGCTTTCTGATCATTATATGGGAAAATAATAATTAACACACATCTGTTGTAACGTACTAGTAGTTGCTCTTATACATCATTTCAATACCACCACACAAGATGGCTTTAGTGTAGATCAGGGGGGTCAAACTCAATTTCATCACGGGCCACATCGGCATCATGGTTGCACTCAAAGGGCCGGTTGTAACTTTAAGACGATATAAATATACATATATAAATATTTAATATATATAAAATAATGTATTATATTTAGGGCCGGGACTCGATTAAAAAAATTAATCTAATTAATTAGAGGCTTTGTAATTAATTAATCGAAATTAATCGCATTTTTAATCACATATAAATATTTGACCTGAGAACAGTGAGATGCAATTTTTTTCACATGGATTTTAGTATACCATTAGGCGCATTCACACCGCAGTACTTTTCCCACAAAGGTTCATGAGAACTTAGTTCATGAGAACTCTTTGAACCTGGGGGTGGATTAGGCAAATGAAGCCGCTGACGTCACTTCTTCTTCTTCTGCTTTGGGTTTACTGGCAGGCCGCAAACCACTTCACGGCGTATACTGCTGCCCAAAGTCCCCGGAGTTGGGGACTGGCTTCAGTAGAAGCTGCTGGGAGTCCCAGCAGCTTCTACTGAAGCCTTCCGAGTAAATCGCCAGAACGCCGACACCTCCTCATCTCCACCGCTCCCATGTTTTATTTTGTGTTGCCATAAATTAGTCTCTCTGCGTTTCTGCGCTGGGCTAATGCTAATAATGCTAATGCGAGGATAATAAAATGGCGGCTTCACAAAACTTTTTGGGAGTTTTACGGGGCGTGGTTTGCAATCCACCCAGCCAATCAGAAATATAGCTCTTTTCTCACAAGAGAGCCGCACGAAAGTCCCTGCTCTCTAGCAGCTCTCTGCTCTCTAGCAGGGACTTTCGTGGGTGGTAAAAAGGTTCTCATGAACTAATTTTAGTACCGGCTCTTTTGGTGTGAACGCGATAAAAGAGGCTAACGTCCACGCTAGCTTCCACGCTAGCTGCTATATGTTTTGCATTGAGGTGATACTTGAGGCTTGATGTGCTGCGGTGATATGCGAATTCCTTTTTGCATAATTTGCACACAACCGTGCTCTTATCGACGCTTCCATCCGTCCGTTTTTTTAAAACAACATTTCCCACTGTTGTTCACTGTGGTTTGTTGTTGTCTGAAGTCATGAACGTTAGTTGGTGCTCCAGTATAATCGGTACGCCTGAAACTCATCCAGTGAGAAACGTTCCGCGGTGCAAAAATAAGTGCGATTAAAATGCGTTAATTTTTTTAACGCGTTTTATTTTTGTGTGATTAATTAATCTTAATTAACGCGTTAAAGTCCCGGCCCTAATTATATTACATGATTGCCTCTGCATTGGATTATTATCAGATAGGGTAATAACTTCATAATTAACTACGTCTGAAAGCAGAAGTCTAGGGTAAACAATTGCAAGTCTCTTTCAGTGTGCATGTCACAAAATGATTTAAAAAGAAAAGCCAAATTCTCAACAAAAAAAACAAGTGACATTTTGAAAAAAAAAGTCAATTTCCGAGAAAAAAGTCTAATTTGAGATGCATTGTGGGACATGTAGTTGATGGGCATTGTGCTTCTGTAAAGCGGCCTGTAACTGTATAATAAACATATGATATTCTTTGCAAGCTCTTGTGGGGCCGCATGAAATGAAGTCGCGGGCCGGATTTGGCCCCCGGGCCTTGAGTTTGACACACCTGGTGTAGATGTCCGGTTAGGATGTATTAGAACGAAATCTAAAATGAAAATTGTAAACAAGCAATCTGTATGTAAAAAAACCACCTGTATGTAAATTGTAAATAAGCCATCTGTATGTCAAATATGTCTTATATGTCTTAAATGACATGATGAATTGGAAATGGGGGACCCTGATGTAAACAAGACGAAAGTCTTTCTCTGGTCTGCATCCCCTTAACAATTGTATGTTTTGAGCTGTACTGTACTGTACCCAATATACAAGCTGTTAATAAACTTTTCAATCAATCAATCAATCAATCATTTGATCAACAGCTGCTCCACGAGCATTACATCTTTTTAAATTACGATTTCTTTGACAGAAAAATGGGCAAAAACTATTTAAGGTCAACAGTCATGGTAGCATCCTAATTGAGCTGGTATGCTCAGAACTTTTTTTTTTTTTGTCCCAAAAAATGGAATGGAATGGAACAATTCAGCTATTCATACTACCAATCAACTCGATGTATTAATAACACAAAGGTTATTATCATTGCTTAATGGATTCTTCCTTCGGGCCGGAGGTTAGTCCCAAAGTGTAGAACAAAGCGGTAAAAAAACGGCTTTATTCCAGCAGCCATTGCGCAAATGAACAAGTTGTAGCAGTGCCACACAGATGATATGGAAGAAATGCCTATGTATTTATTTATTTATTAACTTTGTGGATTGCTCATGTTTGTACTAGTGGTTTTTAAATGTGATGGACAAGGGGGCGCATTTACAGATCTATAAATATTTTACGAATGTGTGTCATAATGGATCGCTTGTTTTTTATCTGTAAACAAAATCTACCTACGGGTAGAAATAAATAACCTGAACCTGATATATTTGTTAAGTTATCATCCTCCTAGTAGTTTGTACTGTATTGAATGTGTGGCCCCTCTACATCACTGCATGAAAATCATTGTGCTGTACAGGGAGAGGGAATAACTGCAAATCAATTCTTAAGTTTCATCTCATTTAATAAAGTTATTTTTTAGAAGTAATTTGAAGTCAAAAAGTCTGATATTGTTGTGTGCCCTTCATTGAGCATGACATGTCATTCTTGCAATGAGTCTTTGGACCTCCCATTACTTTTTGATTGCTACGTTAGCATCCGGCGCATACTCATTAACTTTTGTGATCTCTAGTCATTCTCTGTGTACTTTCCCTCTGCTCCTTATTTTCTGATAAGGAATCAATTTATTACAGTAACTACTATGTCAAATGCCTTGTCAAGAACACAATCACAATTCTTAAAACGGCAAATGCCATGTTCTGCTCTCCGATATTGGCAGATGCATTTTGAAATACAGAGACAATGACATAGTGGGAGAGGTGTAAAGCTATCTAAGCTAGGCATGTTGTAAAGTAAAGTAAAGCTTTTAAAGTTTTGAGGTATACATTTAAAAGGAACATTTAAGAAGTTTATGTTGGTGTAATGCCATTCTGAAAGTCAGGACAAACCCTGCTAATACAATCTTACCACATACAGGCTCAGCCAATGCTCTAGGCTTAATACTGATAATACACTCTAACCACATACTGGCTTAACCATGCCCTCAGGCCTAATACCGCTAAGAGACATTGTGAATAGAAACAGTTATATACGATGTTAGTAGGACTGTGAAACAGCTCACACAGCTGCTGCTATCTGACACTGTAGTGGGCACATGTGCCCAATAGAGGATTTATGAGGAATTCTGAGCCTTGGGAACATCTGTAATGCTCTCGGTGTTATGGACTTGGGAACATCTGTAATGCTCTCGGTGTTATGGACACAGAGAGCACAACTTTGCACATCAAAGGTTATGACATGTGAACACTTTAATGCATTACTCATACATACATTGTGACAGCAGATTGTCACGATTCTCAACACAGATCCTTAAAACATGTTTGCAGCACACTGAGGAAACAGGTATTGCAGGTATACATAATCAGTCAATTTGATGTTTGTTTACAACAAAACAAAGGCTAATAGACGAGGCATGTATGTGTAAATACAAGTCCTTATAGCTGCAGTCTATTTAATCTATCGGGGCATTCTTCATTTTGTTCTATAGCTCTTTATTTGACTTAGTGTTGCCACATGTTACAACCAATACAAGTGTATAAAACCAAGGTTAACCTTCACTAGAACAATAATATACACTGTAGTGGGTTTGTTATAGGGTTAACAGAGGCCAATTGATCCCATTGTGTTTCCCAAGTATTCATTCAGCCGTGGATGGCCGCTGCAGCAGGAGCACCATCAGCACTAATAGAGAACATGGGTAATAGACCCCTGCAGGGATGTTCCAGCTCCTTACAGCAATGTTTAACACATCTAACAGCTAGGGCACACCTTGCTAACACAATTTAACTTCATACTGGGAAAACCAAGGATTTAAAGCCCCTCCTGTCATTCAAGTTTTAACCAAGCATTTTTCTGGCTCACCTGAACATCTCATATAATTAAGGCCTACACATTCCCTGACAATATAATTGGACCAGGTATGCATGGCTGGTAGAAAAGCTTGCAAAACTAATGGGCTTTGACCGCTCCATTGGGAAAGGGCTGGCTCCACAATGCATCATGTAAATTACTTCTGATAACACACTACAAAGATACAGTGGGGCAAAAAAGTATTTAGTCAGCCACCAATTGTGCAAGTTCTCCCACTTAAAAAGATGAGAGAGGCCTGTAATTTTCATCCTAGGTATACCTCAACTATGAGACACAAAATGAGAACAAAAAAATCCAGAAAATCACATTGTCTGATTTTTAAAGAATTTATTTGCAAATTATGGTGGAAAATAAGTATTTGGTCAATAACAAAAGTTCATCTCAATACTTTGTTATATACCCTTTGTTGGCAATGACAGAGGTCAAACGTTTTCTGTAAGTCTTCACAAGGTTTTCACACACTGTTGCTGGTATTTTGGCCCATTCCTCCATGCAGATCTCCTCTAGAGCAGTGATGTTTTGGGGCTGTCGCTGGGCAACATGGACTTTCAACTCCCTCCAAAGATTTTCTATGGGGTTGAGATCTGGAGACTGGCTAGGCCACTCCAGGACCTTGAAATGCTTCTTACGAAGCCACTCCTTCGTTGCCCGGGCGGTGTGTTTGGGATCATTGTCATGCTGAAAGACCCAGCCACGTTTCATCTTCAATGCCCTTGCTGATGGAAGGAGGTTGTCACTCAAAATCTCACGATACATGGCCCCATTCAGTCTTTCCTTTACACGGATCAGTCGTCCTGGTCCCTTTGCAGAAAAACAGCCCCAAAGCATGATGTTTCCACCCCCATGTTTCACAGTAGGTATGGTGTTCTTTGGATGCAACTCAGCATTCTTTCTCCTCCAAACACATCTAGTTGAGTTTTTACCAAAAAGTTCTATTTTGGTTTCATCTGACCATATGACATTCTCCCAATCCTCTTCTGGATCATCTAAATGCTCTCTAGCAAACTTCAGACGGCCCTGGACATGTACTGGCTTAAGCAAGGGGACACGTCTGGCACTGCAGGATTTGAGTCCCTGGCGGCGTAGTGTGTTACTGATGGTAGCCTTTGTTACTTTGGTCCCAGCTCTCTACAGGTCATTGACTAGGTCCCCCCGTGTGGTTCTGGGATTTTTGCTCACCGTTCTTGTGATCATTTTGACCCCACGGGGTGAGATCTTGCGTGGAGCCCCAGATCGAGGGAGATTATCAGTGGTCTTGTATGTCTTCCATTTTCTAATAATTGCTCCCACAGTTGATTTCTTCACACCAAGCTGCTTACCTATTGCAGATGCAGTCTTCCCAGCCTGGTGCAGGTCTACAATTTTGTTTCTGGTGTCCTTTGACAGCTCTTTGGTCTTGGCCATAGTGGAGTTTGGAGTGTGACTGTTTGAGGTTGTGGACAGGTGTCTTTTATACTGATAACGAGTTCAAACAAGTGCCATTAATACAGTTAACAAGTGGAGGACAGAGGAGGCTCTTAAAGAAGAAGTTACAGGTCTGTGAGAGCCAGACATCTTGTTTGTTTGTAGGTGACCAAATACTTATTTTACCGAGGAATTTACCAATTAATTCATTAAAAATCCTACAATGTGATTTCCTGGATTCTTTCCCCCCATTCTGTCTCTCATAGTTGAAGTGTACCTAGGATGAAAATGACAGGCCTCTCTCATCTTTTTAAGTGGGAGAACTTGCACAATTGGTGGCTGACTAAATACTTTTTTGCCCCACTGTATATACTGCATAGATGGGAAATTCCCAGTCAAGTATTTGATTTATTTGTCAAATGCAGTAGGGGACAATCACTAAGTGTGTGTGATAGTGTATGCTTCTGCAAAGGCAAGGCATGCTTTAGTGCATGATACAAACATTCATTTGTATGTGCTTCTATGTTTCCACTGTTCATCTCTGTCCTCTGCTGTGTTCAGAGTGGCTGCTGTGTGCTGCTATCAGTGTGTGAGTTTGATTGATATGTGTCGCACATGCTCATTTTGTCCATGTAACAGATCCATGATAATACACTTTTTCCCGTGTGATGCCAGAAAACAATATTCCTGTTAGTCAAAAAGTGTATAAATGTACTTCTCACTTCACCAAACGTGTGTTCATTATTTTCTGAGTACATCATGTCACTTGTGTTCATGATTATGGCAGCATCCACAACTCAATTATTGTTTTCTATTCAAGCATAATCTGAAATGAACCAAACACTGTATGTGCTTGAATCTGTTCAAGCACATACATGTCAAAGCATACACAACTTTGCATATAGAGAGCTTTTGATTATGACTATCATCTTTTATGTGTTTTTGTGTGTCTGAATCTGGAAACAATGTATATTATGCATTTGTTGATTTTGCACACCTGGTTTGGAAAAGCGTGTGACTGAGCACATACCTTAAGATAGTCTCCATCTTCCAATAAGAAGCTGTCAGCTTTTAGTCTGACTCCTTTGCCCTTTTCAGTCGTGATGCGGTAGATGCACTCGTGGTTGTTATCGTAGTTAGAGGGGAAGTTGGGAGAGAGCAGAACACCTTCGGGTCCCAGTGAGGAGGCTCCACACTCCGCTGCAGAAAGAGAGTAGGGGGGCAGCGACAGTGGGGGTCAGGATCACAGCATTTCTTCATAATTATCTCGGAGCAGTCGGAATACCTTTTAGCTTATTGTGTGTAAGAGAGGTGAGGAAAGGACCTCAAAATGAAGAAGAAAGATTACATTAAAAAACATATATAGTCTAACGAAAAACCTTATTCAACTTTGGCATTTAAACATAATAACCACAATGTTGATAATAATAATGAATCATACAGTATAACAACACTTTTTGGAGAAACACTTCAAATAAGACAATAAAACGAGAAAAACACATTAAAAAAGCAAAGCAATTAAACATAAACTGCAAAAGATTAAAAAAGAGAGCAAACAAAAGAAATCATTACATTAAACGCGGTGTGGATTAGTTTGGAAAAAGTGTTCCATATAAATGATAAAGAGTTATCTAGCAGGTGCAGTGCTTATCAAAGTTTAGGAATTAAAATAAGTGGTACTTTGTGCAAACAGAGTTTTGTCATATGTAAATGAGGCGTAGAGAAAAGCAGGCTTTTAACTCCCACTGAGGAGTACCACAACTACCTGGAAGGGAAAAAAAGGAAATAGAAGTAATGAGACAGACAAGAGAGAAGCCGGT
Organism: Gymnodraco acuticeps; assembly: GCF_902827175.1. NCBI lineage: Eukaryota > Metazoa > Chordata > Actinopteri > Perciformes > Bathydraconidae > Gymnodraco > Gymnodraco acuticeps. The sequence continues at coordinate 15,790 of NW_022990724.1, read as the reverse complement.
GAGGAGCAAACAAAACCTGTAGTGTGTATCAAATCTGAACCAATTTTAAAACAAACTCTTTTTTGTATATTATCTATGGTTTTAAAGCAGATTAGGGTAGGCGATAAGATGATATTTAAATGCATTTATCTTAACTATCCCCCTTATTTAAAGCAGTATTTTGTACCTTACTCACCAAATCATCAAGTTAGACATTCTGTTCAGATTTATTTCTCTGTCCCCTCTGCAAAAAAATGGATTGGCAGAAGAGCGTTCATGTTCAAAGCCCCAACAGACTGGAATACTTTACCTGCTGCCATTAGATCTCTTGCATCATTGGGTTTATTTAAACATGCATTATCATCTCACTTTCAACTGCTCTGTACTTGTTATTAATGAAACTGATATTGATGAAACTGATTTGCTTGACTGTCTCAAATTGTAATGATTGTATGCATTGCTTGAATTTTACTTAACAGACTTAAGTGGTTTGTCTTGTGTGTCATGTTTTGCATTTTGTCTTTTTGTTTATGTATGTCTGTAAGTTGTTGCTATTGTCGGGACCCCCTTGAAAACGAGATGGTGCATCTCAAGGGGTTTATCCCAATCAATAAAAATGTCTATATATATATTAAAGGATGCCAACAGTATTTCTTTAGAACATCTTTTGAAATTACGGACAGCACTGTAGAGAGAATCCAGGGAAGTAAAGAGGGAAAGTGAAGAAGGAGAAACAAGGTATAAAGAGAGAGCTGGAAGGAAAACAAAGCACAAGAAGAAACAGATGAACTGAGCCAGACATGGGCCTTTTGGAAATATGCAGAGAGAAATTAGAAAAGGGAAAAGGGGAGTAACAAAAGAAACACTAATAACGCTCTTCATATAGCAGCTAATGGCCTAATTATCTACCCAAGGACTGTCTAAATACAGAGAGAGAGACAGAGCTAAAGAGAGGGGTGTTTGGAAAGGAAAAAGAGGGAGAGAGAGACATTAACCCAGAAAACGTTGCTAGCTGCTGTTCCACACTTTCCTGATCTTTTGCTGTTGGAGTATTTTCAGCGTGCTCCTTTTGGGGATTGCAAATTACAAGCAGCCACCATCAGACCCATAAATTACTATCAGCAAGGAAACACTGATTCTCATCAAAATCTGCAAATGACAAGCTGCTAAAAGCCAAATCCTGGCAAATAAAGCCAACTGTCGGTCAAATAATATTGAATGACCTTTTTGCCAGCAATAAAGTACTGGTGAATTACAACCAGGAAAACGCTGATGCCTCTGGGCTCATTCATGTGGTGAAAAAGGTCAGTTATTTGCACGGAAGATAAAACCTTCCAAAGCTATAAATATTGAAGGCAAAAATACTTCTAAAAGGCTTGTAACAACACTGCTATATATACACCGGTGTGCAAGGAGATGTGTATAAGGAAAGGACAAAGAGTTTACAGTGTAGTATGCTCATGATCTCTAGAGACAATTACCTATCTGACTAACTAACCCAGGAATTAGTGTAGTAAGATGTCAGTTTGTGTGTGTACTTCAATGTCTTACCTATACATCGCGGTAATATGTTGCTCCACACTCGCCTGCCCCCTCCTAGACATGTGATCTTGGTGTCTCCCTCAAGTCGGTAGCCATTAAAACAACTGAAGGCCAGAGAATCGCCAACTCGAAATCTGAATCCCGTCCTCCTGCTGTATGCCGGTACACCGGGATCCTCACATGGCTCTAAGTCATACTCTACACGTCCAGGAGAAAACAAAAACATTGTTGAGAAGTCATTCTAAAACATTAAAGGTCCCCTATTATACTGTTTTTCATTACTTTATTATAGGTCTCAGATATATACAAAACATGTCTCTGAAGTGTTTGTCTCCAAACATCAAACAGATCATTGCAGCATTACCCATAATCCCCTCTGTTTCAGCCCTGTTTCAGAAGTACTGATGCTCTGTCTGTTACTTTAGATGAAAATAAGGAGCCCCTCCCCTCTGAGAGATATTTGGTTAAAAAGAACACAATGGTGCTCTAGGAGGAGATCCAGGTGATAAGGTGGGGGGGGGGGTTACCTTGGTTGGTGATTGGCTAATGGTTACACAAGCCAAAACATCGTTATGACATCATAAAGTGGCCAAAATCTGATGAGCTCATTTTCAGACAGGTTTTTATAGAAATGGATCAGGACAAAAAGTGAGAGAATCTTTTGTCCTGAAACTTTCAGAGTCTCTTTACACAGAGGGGACACATGTTGATGTATAAGAGACATGAACAAGTGGATTTTGCACAATAGGTGACCTTTAAAGGGGGATTTCATGTACAGGAACTTGTTAAGTAGGCCAAGACTAATACATATAATGTAAATAAAAGAACGAATGAATAACATTTAAAGTATTAGTGGTATTTTCTTGCCTTCTGCCCACAGGGGGCAGCAACTAAAAAACATAAAAGCATAACAACGTTTATATTTATGCTTTATCAATAGGGTTTTCAAGCCTTTATTTTTGGTTTTAGAGAAATTATTAAGAATAACTAGTTGGTGGCAAATATGAGTATTTTCTTTCCCGCCGCACCTTCTGTACGTCAACAATCAGCCGCACATAACAGGTTCAACCAAATGTGGCTTAGAGTGCAATATCTTAATGCTTTTCCAGGTTTTATGAAAGGTCTGTGAACATGATTAGAACATTAATCAGCCTTAAAAGGCCGTTTCTTTTGGGGGGTTCCTACCTGAGAAAGTGATATTAAAGCCTTCATAACTCATTGAAAAATCCGATATGAATCGTAGCTGAGCGCTGAAGTTCCCGTAGAGCCCTGCTTTGACGCTAGGGGGCAGCACTGAGCCGGTGAGTCGAGCCACTGGAACAAGGAAATTGGTGTCCTCAGTGATAGAAAGGTAGTCGTGGTTCTCCTCTAGATGAAACGTGTGGAAAACCAGATGGACTCCTAGAAAGCAAAGGAAGAATGGATGGATAGATACAGAGTAAGTCACGGACTCATTAATGGCATCCGATGGAAAAAGAACCCAGAAACACAGCAATCTTGAACATTTGACCTTATTTTCCATGCAAATAGAATGGGCGTTTCCATTATTTCTGTGTATGTGAGTGCTTACCTTTCCCATGTGACACCTCTATAGTCCATGTGCAGTTTAGAGAATTGGGGTAGTAGTCAGGAAAGCCAGGAGACAGAATTGTTCCTGTTTTACCATAGACATAACCTCCACAAAGAGCTGCAAGAAGAAAGTAGGAGTAGTGTTAATTATAAACCATTTGCACTGAGCTTTGAAAGACCTGAACAAATTCAAAAAAAATGACCAATTATAACACTTGGGGAAAAAAAGACATATCTTAAGTACTGCACAAAATAACAGATTTCTTGCTCTAAATGTCATTAGTTAACAGACTGGAATTAAACTGAATTCAGCATTTTTGAAGCTGCTGAACTGCAAACACCGGCATAATTGTGTCACTCTTGAGCATGGTGTCAGTATAGTGTTATGGCAAAATCTGTATTACAGCGTATTTCTGGCATATTCATTAAGGTCACATGGTAAGCTATATGATGTGTGTTACTGAGTTGGGTCACACGAGAGTTAGAGAGAAAATGGTCGTTCTGAATTGTCAATAGATGTATTCATTTGAAGTGAGCTGACACCGAGGTTAGAGGAAGTTCAGAGAAGGCCTCAGGTTATAAAAACAGTTAACCTTTGTTAGTTGACTACTCCTAAAGGATGTCATGAGATAAGTAAACTTCCGACATCTGGAACATACAAGTATAGCATTCAGAAGCAGAACATGTGATGTCGTGTGTTAGGTAATGTAAGGAAAATGAGGGTGCGTCATTTTAGAATCCTATGTCTCTGTAAAGTTCTACTGGGTGGGAGCATTGCTGTAGGTCTGCTTGAGAACAGAGGTAATGTTTTCCTCGTTATTATTGATTGTTGTACAACGAAATAATAATTGATCATCAACTCTATCTGTGTTTGTGTTTTATTGATTCCTCTGTTTCATTCGTTCCTGTTGTGAGTGCTAAATTGCCACAACAATGTTCTCTACACAAAAATATCCTTGATATTAAAATAATTATAGGGAGGAAAAAACTCTAATAAAATGTAAATCAATAAAAGTACAGATGTTGAGTGGGTCAACCTGATTGTAAAAATGCATGTATATATTGCCTCAATAATCGCGTCGGATTGAGGTGATTATTTTCAGTTGGTTCACAACTATAAGTGACCCCTTTCACATTGTCGATTGAGACGTCATTATTTTAGAAATATGAATCATAGCGTCTTTAAACAATTACACAAACCATTGCCCAACCTCAACTGCGTTGTTTTAGTGGCCAGAATTACCGTAGGGGTCCGCTAACTTTTTCACAGAATAAACAGTTCAAGACGCTGTATCATAATAGTGACATTTCTGACATAAATGGAATCATTGTGTGTGTCCACAAGATACAGTATATAACATTCACTAAAGCTTTAATGTTGATTTAAACAAATCACTTTGTGTCAGTTAATGTGAATTGTGAATAGTAAATAAGTAGAAATAAGAAAATGCAGTTTCTAGATACATTAAGAGAGAAAAAAGGGATAAGGCCAGATACAGTACATTTAGAAACACAAATAAACATCAGGGACAAGAGAGTGGTTTGTTGAGAAAAAGAGTGACTGGTGTGTGCGTTACACCTCGACTCCACACAGAGCCGGACCACTGATATGGAACAAACTGATTTAGGATATAGCAGAATGGAAAATACTATAGTAAAGTAATGGAGTAAAAGAAGGCTTACTGTGCCTTACAGACTGTTGAACTAAGATAATACTGTTTTATATTGACTCTTTTTTGTTACTCTCACTGTGCCTTTATCTCTATCAACTATTTTCTGTTACATTTAATTCAATTTAAATGCATCAATATGCTGGATGTGTGTGTTCCCATTAAACATCCCAGAATATAAACTAAATCAGAGACAATAAAATGGTTTTTCTTTTCTGTTGTAACTCCTGCCTGACTCCAGGTTTATATTTTTATTAATTAGGCAATTTGGGTAAAATGTATATGTTGACTTTATGAACACGGATGTCTAGGATTTGTTTATTTTCCATACGGCAGCTATACCAGCGTGTGTTTGTAGAGAACTGCTGTGTCTCTGCCTCTCCATCCCTCTTTCTATCAGTGTCTTACATTCCAAACTATATCATATTTCAACAAAGCTGGAGAAGAGCAGCTGTGAAGGAAGCCACTCTCTCTCAGAGAGGCTAGCAGTCATGTGTGATTTGGTTTCCCACTCCCATTAGCTAAAGCTAGGACACTCTCTGAGTAAATGAGCCTTGTTGTGCATGTGGGCCTACATCGTACCTACTGTGTTTGAGTACACACATCAGAGTATGTGAATAATCTCTGTGTGAGAAGATAGAGGCAGATTGTTAAGGTATGACATAACACATGACATAAACTGCTGCTCATAACCAATTGCCCCTTGCGGGATTAATAAAGTTGTTGATTGATTGATTGATTGATTGATTGGTATGTGTGGGAGGATATGTGAGCTGCATAAAAATGTGATAAAACAAAAAGAGTAAGCCAAAAGAAAAAGACTGTTCACGACTAACAATGATCAGAGAAGCAAATCAAAGTGTGGCAGAAATGAATGAATGCTTCAGCCCTCCCGCTTCTACTAATTTTGTTCATTTGTGTGTATGAATTATACGTTTTTGTTTTTGTATGATTTTAGTAGAATAAATAAATAATAAAAAATAATGCTGAGAGAAAATGTATGGCTTGTTTTTCAGAGTAGAAGTAAATAGAGGAAGATAGTATACCAGACTCCAGCTACACCCCCCTCCCTTTTCCTGACTGTTTTTTGTCTCAATCAATAATTATCTTCCTTTTAGAGAATGCCATGGCATTTTTAACTGAATGGATTCTGTGGCTTCGGTCCCTTTTAAAACCAGTTAAGCCCCATGCCCCCGGTACCGGGGGCAAAACGCAACATCTTGCAAGAAACAGCGTCTGAGGGCTTCTTAACACTTAATAAACTATGAATGTGTCAGCTATCAGACAATATTAACCATTTGTAGCTAAACAAAACACAAGGGTAATAACAAGCCTCTGAATTAGCCCTGAGCCAAAAAATGTTAACGCACTTAGCACAGAACTCATGTTAAAATTAGTGCTGTCAAACGATTAACATTTTTAATCAGATTAATCACAGCTTAAAAATTAATTAATCATGATTAATCACCATTCGAACTATGTCCAAAATATGCCATTTATTTATGCATATTGTTGTGGGAATGGAAAGATAAATGAAAGATGGCGGATATATCCATTTAACATACAGTATCTATGTTTATTATAACATTTTTTCTGCGTGTCAAAATGAAAGACAACCCACACACCTATCAATCATCAAACCGTGGGGTCTTAATTCATTACGTGTTGATTTCTATCAACGGGGGAGTACTTCAGGAAAGTCGACAGAGGGGGGGGGCAGCTAGTGGAGTACTTCGTGACCACAGAGTGTGAACGTTGTGATCAGCTGTTTTAGCGCAGTTCTCCAGTGAAGGGGGGGGGAGTCTCCCTCCGCAGCCGGTTGGCATAGTTTTGGCACAATTCCGTTGTACAGACCGACGTTAACAGCAGCCCTGTCTGTGCACACGGAGACCGACTCTGTCGTCCTGTGATCTAACCGCCTTCTGGAAAAGCTTCACAAGTACGTCGGTACGCAAATGCGCTTTGTGACACAAGTGACGGTACGCATTTCAGATTACGCACATAACCTGCGTACCAGTTATGTGCACCCCTGTACTACAGCAAAAGTATTCTCCGTCGGGACTTCCTGCAACAACACCACGCCGTTATCAAAGATGTTCTATTGAGAAGACGATCACTACGTGACAAAAGTTTTCAAAACCGTGGCTACTGAAATCAATCTTACTAACTGCTGTCTGTGCAATTTACTCCGCGCGAGTTGGCAGACTTTATTTTGCTTCCTTTAACATCATTTTTCATGGTGGGGCTAAGCCATTTCTTGTTATGGGTGTAGCCTACCCCAGCCATACCCTGGCGCTGCCACTGGTGGCACGTATGGGGCGGGCCATTCTGCACATGCGTTAAATGCGTTAAATATTTTAACGCAATTAATTCAAAAAATTAATTACCGCCGTTAACGCGATAATTTTTACAGCACTAGTTAAAATACTTTATTACTTATCAGATCTGCACAAAGAAGATATAAGCTAGCAAGCTGAGATTCCACAGATTCTAGAAGTATTAGTATCATCACTGTGCGATCAAAACTTGCAGCAGGGGAAACAAACCCAGACAACACACAACGTAGCTTTACGGGACCAAACCGGAAAATAAGTCTTACCGTTGCTGTTTTCTGATCAAAAGTTGTGTTCAATGGCATTAAAACGCATAAAACGCTGCTGAAGGTTAATCCATAGGTTAATCCAATGTGTCTGTGTCACTTTGAAATGATTACTGATAATCCATCTTCATATTTATGTCAAGAACGAAGTTTTCATATATAGCTGCTATGATAGCTACCAGAGTGTATGACAGCTTCCGATTTTGGGCATTCTGACTGTGCATCACTCATTCACCAATGGGTAATGTTAAGATGGATTTTAGGAACTTCCCCTTGATTCTATTGGCTCTAACGGTTAAAAAGTGGTCATCAAAATCGACCGAGGGGGGCCAGAGATATGGAAAGTCCACCCAAATGACCCCAGAAGTGTTTTTTATTTTTCTAAATCTCTCTAAAAAGGTCAAATGTCACTTGTTTTGCATCAATCTTGATACAGGGTACTTATTATATGTTATAGTTTGGATTCCTAAAGCTTTTAGTCTGCTATCCCATCATTCAAGGGTGGTTTTCACTATAAGTAATGTGGTTCTTTTGGACGGACACTATAATTTACATGTTTTTACTATGTTCAATCTGAATTAATTTTAAAATAAAAAAAATCTATATTGATTCTGACTTTTCTACATCCAACTCACAGGTGTATCATTGCTTAGAGAAAAAGGATTATTAATTTACCCTTTTAGCAGTGAAGTTATGGTCATTTGTTCTGAGACCTGAAAACCAGGCTTGGGCTTAAGTGGTTACAAGTTGTTGTCTTTGCATCAGCTTCAGGATTTCAAATGTCACTGTGCTCCTTCAATATTCTCCCTGGCACATAAAGAAATAGCAGACAGTGTTCTGTATTCTGTGTTTGGAGATTTAGCTGACCTGCAGGAATGAGACGAGTGGTTTGGGTCCAACAGGCACTGAAAGGGAATGGTCTCTGCACGCCTGCAGGAGGACTACTTGTCATTTTGTTTTTCTTTTGGACACAATATTGAGAGAATAATGAATTTTGGTGGCTTTGTAATGCAGTCGGTATGGCAGAAAAAGGTTGTCTGTTCCTATTAAAATGTTAACTGTGCCTTTGAGACTGTACTGTAAATAAGATTACTGTTGTTAATGCGACTATGTGTGTGTATGAATTGCTTTGAGTATGGCTTAGGGAGTTTTTAAAGATGATTTTCATTGTGCTATAAATTAATGTGAGATGTCTTAGTCTTTCTCAGTGGACCAGCGTGGGTTCGCTCTGGCTTCCTCCCAGAGCTCCAAAAGATGCAAATCAGTTGAGCTGGACATACAATTGCCAATAGGTAGGAAAAGAGTTCACTTACAGAACAATATGGTTAATTATCTTTAAAATAAAAAAGAATAGTCATGCTAAAACATATTTGACACTTCTTTCCAGTCCCAGGAAGATTGTCAGAAAGCAAACCACGACATTTTATATTTCTAGTTAAGGCTTACACTCACTTTAGAAAAGTGCTATTCTGAAATAGTGCTGTCACTGTGATGGCATGCTTGGCAGAAAATTGAAATGTCACAGTGGCCGTTTAAAACTGCTTATGTTATATGGCTGATACTGTGAGATAGAGTGCCTTAGTATGAACTCACTCCCAAGTTGAGACATCCTGACTTTGGCTATCAAATTGGATTATTTTCGATCGGCAGAATGAATCAGACGCTGTGTTCATCTCCCATGATAGCTTAAAGAGCCTGTGACAGCATCCCAACAACTGTTGTGCAATGAAATATTGGGCTACTAGTAATCTCGAACCGTCAGTTTAAAAAAGAAAAAGCGATACCGTTCCGTTAAATATCAATAATTTCGAACATCGCGGGAAATTCCTTCGACTCATTTTGAAGTTTTGGGGGAAGCCGGAAGTGACGTCAATGCGGGAACGCTTCACTGTGCGGCGAGAGAGCCAAACACGGACAAAGTGTGTTGTCATGCGTAGAAATGGTGAATTACTGAGTTTAGGCACGTTAATAACGTTTTAATGAAGTTGACTACAGTATATTCATATTTGTCAGTGCTTTCATGTCAATTCGGCGAACATAAACATAAATGATCGTGGTGAAGATGATGATTACATTAGGATTACAAATCGGTAGTGAGAGCTACTGAATCTCCTCCCGTAGGATGTGATATAAAAACAAATCGATTATTTTTGTAGTTGTAAACTCAAGTGGATGAAACTACATTTATTAGTGCTTTCATGTCAATTCGGCGAACATAGATAGATTAAATTAATTAGATTAAATGATCGTGAGAATGATGATTAAAAATCGTTTGTTTGTGCCGGTCTGCATTTCCTGATGAGAAAACAAACCGATGCTTTTTGTAGTTGTAGTACACCAACATGGATTAAACGTGTGTTTTTTTCACCACAATGTTGGGGAAATTAATGGATAAAATGCACGGATTATTATTATTATTATTCCCACTCCGATCGGGACACTAGGTCCACCGTTTCCCCGCAGCGAGGCTCCCCCCGTTGACAGTTTACCTGGGCTGGGTGCAGTCGCGGACTGGCCATCGGGACGAATCCCGATGGGCCGGTACCGAAGTGGGCCGGTCGGATAAGTCACTAGCACATCCCCCATAGGCGGCGCGTGAGGCTCAGGTTTGGGAAGGCTAAATAACTTTTTTTACCTGACGCTGCCCGCCTCCGGCGTCTATAGAAAAGAGATCAACTCAGTGTGCGGAGTTTAAATCTCTCAAGTCATATTACAGGATAAAGGAAATACAGTTTAAACTGCCGTAGGCCTATGCAGAGAAGACGCCGACGTGTCGCACTTATCATTCATATTACATCATCAATCAGATCATCGATCATATAATATCATAATATATCATATATTTCCTTATCTGCCGTGTCTGGCCGTGCAACACTTACAGTGTCACATACTGTATGCAGAAGTATTATTTTAAGCAACACATTATGTTGACGAAACACTCGAGTCAAATGTAATTAAAATCAGATCCACTCGTGTCATAGACGGGAACGCGCTCTCAGCTGGTGAGAGAAACCCTGGCTTGATTTACCGAGTTGATAACCAGCGTCCTAGGACCGCTTTGCGAGATCTCGTTTGTTAGTTTGTTGTTGTTAGTTTGTTTGTTACTCAAACATATCCAGGGTCTGTTGAACTGGCTTCGTAGTACACAGGGCACAGGTGGCTAGCAGCGCTAATGTCAAAGACACAGACATTGCATTATATTTGTATTTTACCAGGATGCAGTGACACAAATATTTACATATTTACATTTACTATCTACAGCACCCGCCGCCCCTGACATCCCCCACTCCCCCCGTTGACAACTTACTAGCGGTACCGAAGTGAGCCGGTCGAGAGTCCCGGGATGATTTTTAGTCCCAGTCCACCACTGGCTACATGACCGTATGATCGCCCATATTGACGCACCTAATTCCTAAACTTCTAACAGATACAACATAAACCGATCCTTCAGCCTCATATGAGCTCTCAGACACGTTCAACATTAAACTGTCTGAGCTGTCTGAGCTTGCTGCTGTGTGCGCCATCGTGCGTTTACATGCAGATGCTGGGATCCGGACTGTGCAGCTGGAGCGCTGTGCCCGCAATGACGTCACACGTAATTTGGCGGGACTTGAAGAATCCCCGAGAAGATCCAGGAAATGGTCAACATTGAAGGGCAGATTAATGGTTATCAAAGTACAAATATCCAAAATCAGTTCAGTAACGGTTTTCAAGGGGACAATATTTACTCAAATTGATGGGTTTGGATGATGGGGGAAACTCGTGTCACAGGCTCTTTAAGCTGTGTGCAGAAGTTGAATGGGAAGCCTGCAGTGGTCAGTGAGCATCTGGTTTCAGCAATGCCTGTTGACCCGCATCATTTATCTGAGGCTTGGTGTCCAACTTGGGCTATTGTGGTAAAGCGTACTCTGGAGTGGGGACATATTATGGCTGCTATTCACACATAGAGAAAAAGGAGAAAACTGGGAAATAAGGTACTAATAATAACACCGACTCCCCCTCACACCCCAATATTACTAAGTTCGAAAATTAAGTTAGACATACAACCTTCAAGCTTTATATTCATTTTGTTTGGACCCAATGTTCCTATTTAATCATGTAAAGGTTTGTCTTGTGATATCTTAGTCTAATAACAAACCACTGTGTGAAACTTCACTATCCCAGTTTCATCTCTAACACAACAAACACGAAGTTGGCGGCTCGCTGAAGGGAGTTGAGCATAATCATTTACTGTGGACAATGCTACTGTATTGAAGCCAAGGCTTGGTTGCGTGTGAGAGTGACGCAGCAGCAGCACTGGAAAGTCTTCCCAAAATTAAGCCTGCTTATTTCCTAATGTACTTTGTTTTGGAGCTGCAGTTCAGTGTGACAGGTGACTCAGAGTTTAAAGGGACAGCTTTGAGTAATTTGAATACCGTCCATAACTAATTCAAAACAAGTCAAGGCAATATACTTGAAAGCATTTTCAAGTGTGATGAAGATTATTTATTTGCTAAAATTGTACAATTTATTTTGTGTAGTTTCTTAATACATGGTCCAATTTTTTATTTTTCAAAAAAAGAGAATGGTACAACGTGGTCCAAAGTTACAGCAGAGGTTGTTGAGTGTTCATGATGTTCCCTCTGAGTGCATAGCTTTCCTTCAGATTGCCTGTAGGTGTAACTGTGAATGATTGTCTGTCTACGTGTGGTAGCCCTGTGTTAGCCTGGAGACCTGTCCAGTGACTCACGACCAACTATCATAGTCTCCATCCCCAGAGATCGCATCAATCAAATATTTGTCATAGTTGACTGAATTAGAGCACCATTTTGACGGATTAGTACACTAAAGATTAATTCCATGCTTGCTTATACTAATAACACACTTATACAAGTAAAAATAAAATAATTAGATAAAAAAAGTGACTCCAAATTACCACAACAATCAGCTATTCTTTCTTGGCTACAGTGTCTAGATGGAGAAATACAAATAAATCCTCTCTAATGCTTCCATAATCAATCAGATCCCTTGTTTTCTTCTCCAAGATTAAATTCAGATCAACTTGTTTTGCTAATCGTAGGAGTTAGTGTAAGCCCCTTTACAACAAATGGAACGTTTTATAAAATATTTTCAATGACTTTAAGGTCAGGTTTAGACCTTTACTGTTAAATGTGTTTAAAACATTTCAAACTGGATGTGACATGTTGTCCACAGAGTGACTGTGTTTCTTACATAATCACATCATTCTTGCTCTTAATTTATTTTTCTAGAGAGTACAAAAGGATTCCGCCACTTTCTTTAGGAGGGCTGAAATGAGAGAAAAGAAAGACTCACCATCACAACTGGGAAGAGAGTGACTCCACTGATGATTCAGCTGACACACAATTGGCTCCTGATCACTCAGTGTGTATCCCAGATCACATGCAAACGACACACGGGAACCAATGGAAAAGATGCTGCCATGGCGACGACCATTGACTGGGATACCAGGATCAAGACAAGAGTCTGACTCCATTTTCACACCTGAGAATCACATCAAACAAGAACAAAGACCACAGAGTCAAGAGAGCGAGTATATGCGTGTGTGCAAAAAAACATTGCTGCTGTGTATGAGCGCCAGAAAGCAATTCCCTGAGCGTCAACAAAACATTTCTATCAGTGAATCATTCTTACTCTCATATCTGAAGCTGAAGCCTGCTGCCGAGCGGCTGTTGTCTGTCGTGAACAACAGGTACATGACGTTGGACGTTGAAATCAGGAAATTAGGTGCTTGGGTGCCGTGGTATTCGCCGATGAGAGGAGAGGAGGACGAGGGGCCATCCCTGATTTCCAGTGTGTCATAGTTGACCTCAGTCTGGAACCTAGACAAACAAAATATCAACATGTACAATAACCTCACATACACAGAGATAACATTTATATGGAATACAACATGGCTGCCTCACAGAGCAGTGGAACAAAGAACTAACATGTATTGGCAGTCAGAAGCAAGTGGTGTTAACAAACAAGACTTTTACGCAGAATGAGGATTCGGTAGAAATGCTTGATGAACTAATGTTAAGCACAGTTCATTTAACAATGTCAATAAATGAAGCTTACTTAAATAACCATAGTGATTGACTCACATTATACCTGCCTATTTAAATGACTTTGTACTCAAATAACCAAGTAAGTACCTTGTGTAACTAACTAGGTGAATTATTGACTGGCCTGTTATCTCCCTATTACTCTCTTTTGTCTCTGACTATACTGAGTAATTGATTTGACTGTTGGCTGACAGGGAATTAGTTGCACGGCACTGAGAACCAGTTGGTTCTGATGACCTGAGCGCTGTTTGTTTTAATTGTAACCATACAATACAGTAGGAACTGATCACATAAATGCATTCACCTACTCAGTAGGACTTACAATAAATAGTTAGGAACAACTGGCACACTTTATAATCACAAACTGGCATCTTAATATCAAACCAGCTAAATGAACAATGAACTATCCTCTGCACCTGACACAATCCTTCACAAATGATTTCCCTGGTAGGTAATGAAGATAGCTTGGCCTTTACGCCACTTCCCAAAGACACAAATCTCAGATTTAGCAATTTCAGGCTACACTGCATCTGCTAGTGGCTTGTTTACATACAAAATGTGCAAAAAAGCAACATTAATTATTCACTGCAGGAGTAATTTACCAACTACATTTATATATAACAACTTATTATGCTTCTGAAAGACTGACATACTAATCGACTGACTAACTAATAACATGCTAGCTGACACAGCAGAAGTAAACAAAAAAAGGACTCATTTGGCAAATGTTCTGAGTAACTGCTGAACAAAATTAAAAAACTCTCTAAAATAAATGACTAACCTGTCAAAGTGTATCTTCACAGCATGGTCTGGCTGTGCCTCAATCACCCACTGGGCAGTTCAAAGAATCTTTATAGAAGGAGGGCCAGCCAGGAGACAGCAGGACACCAGTAGGAGCTGTTAGATGGCCGCCACATGGAGCTACAGGGAAATAAACACAAACACGAGAAAGAGAGAGGGAAGTTAATCACTTGTTCTTGTAACTCTGTTATGGCCTGAGCACTATGTCCATATCGAGAAAAAACAATTACCTTCAAAAAGAAAGGTGTTGAAATGTACAGTTAACACATCAAAGCGGTAATTATTTCCTGAATCTTTTAAGGAAATCAAGTACCACATATTACATTTTATGTGTGACATATTATTATTTGTCACATGAGCATTTGACATAACTATACTTGAATTCCCTGCCACTCAAAAAACGTACATAGTTGGGAGATCTTCACAGTTATTTAGCTAACATTAAATCTCAAACATGGCACATTCAAATCCAAACATTCGTTTTCATTTTGGATATCAAATATGGCAAAATGGTTTCTTAATGGTGTATTACAGAAAAGTGATTCCAGTCATTTCCTGAATTTACAAGACTGTTTTAGCTATTTTAGTATTTGCCTTTATTAACTTAATCATTGTTTTCACATGAATAATAGATATTTATCAAAGACATTCATGCTAAGACATGTTGCGCTCTATATTACCCTAGCAAAATCTTAATTGAGTTTTTTTTCCCTCATTTTTCACCATATAATGTTGGTAAATATATATTAATTTCCGTCTTGAGTGTTTAGCACTCATATAAATCAAACATGTACAGTTACCTCTAGAAAACACTTCAGACCTGGAGTTCATGACCTGTTTATTATCCACTGCTCTTTCTACAATATATCATTTTCAATGGCTTGTCTTTCACACTAACCATTTCTTCTGTTTTCAAGTAGCATATACCTTTGCCTCTCATAACTGCACACTTTAAGCAAGCTAAAGAAAAGGACCTATTCTGTGAATGCTGAAGCTGTGGTGCTCATGAAACAGATGCACAAGAGTAAGTCATTCTAGAAATAAAATATAATTATCTTTCCCTTACCAATGGGAGGAATAATATTTTCCAATACTCCATATTTAATAAGGTGACAACCCTATTCAATTATGTCCACTATCCCATTTATTAACAGCAGCCAACGTTTCATAATGTCATTTCGACAATACAATCAAGATGGAGGGGATGGAAAAAAAGAGAAATACAAATACTCACAGCCAAATGAATAACATTTGCCTTTAAAAAGACATACCATCACCTCCACTTTCCTTTTTATTCTTATTATTACGCCCACATAAGCTTATCTGCAGACTAATGATACATCTCTGGGTATTGGAGTCTGCATAAAATGAATGCGTCTGCCTGAATTAGTTTCAGCAGAACTTGTGCCAATCTGGTTTAAGATTATTGTTGAGAGAGGAATATGAGTGCAAACAGGCTGAATAAGTGTGAGGAGGCTGGAGGCTAAAGCATTAGAAGAGCAAATGTATACAATTCCTAAGGCATATTAAAACTGCTTTGTCACCTTAGAATCTTGCAAGAAGAA